>NC_136274.1:21009082-21036582 GCF_964187855.1 Myxine glutinosa
GGGCGCTAACGACAAATAGTGACCGGCAACCGTGGCGAAGCACCAGCCCTGGACAGGTCCCGACTCTGTGACATGGTGCGAAGATTTCCACCGAACAGCTGTGGGTATCAAACCTACACTAAATGATGGCGCAATGCACCAACTCTTTACCTGCCCGACCATAGACTAGCACTGAAAAAAAAAAATCGATTTGTTTAATCCAGTGTTTTGCCTGAAGTGCACCGAATTAATGAATTAGTTGGTGCACACAAATTAATTGGTGAATACGAATTGATCAATTTGAATGTCAAATTACAAACTTGACTTGATCCACGTACCAAACTGGCTGCAAATGAGCCCCAGTTATTTATTAGCCTTTTTGGATTCATGTATTGCAAAATAAAATTGGACTTTTGGGGTGCACGGGCTGGGGGGGGGGGGGGGTGGGGGGGGGGGGAGTTTCCGGGGGGGAGGCTGAAATACGGTTCAGCAATGTGGTTTTCAGAGACTCACCACACGGCGCATCACATCCTCAAATGTGTCAACTTTGTGAGTGGCGAGTATATTGTGCGCTTCGTTGACTCGTGCTCGGCTCTCGTTCAGTAGATCCTGGTCAACGAACGGAACAAAAAGGGATCTGACATGCCCGGTTGATGACCTACTCTTTCCAATGCCCTTGCCTTGTCCACAGCACGATGTTAGCAACACAAACTACCTGAAAAACCTTGGGTATTCACCACCCAAAGTAAAAGCGGTTGTCCATTCGGAACCGAACACTGAACCCAACGGGTGTCCTGCCCACCTGCAGCTGTTGAGCTGAAGTGTTGTGCATGGCAGCAGGGTTGGGGTAATCCATTGCCCACATCATATGCGAGTTTATCAGGCCCGTGTGCCCGGCCGCTGGTGGTCCTTGCCGTGGCACGCCCTGAAAAAGATGCAAAGCACGACCTCGAAAAACGATCAAAACTTCCTGCATTAAACCACAGCATCATTACAACCGTGTACAGGGCACCGATATTCAATCTCACTCTGCAATTCGGATTGAAAGGTACAGTGAAGTAACAGTCAAACAGCCACATTGGAAAAAAAAAATCATCAGGAAGGCCAAGAGTAACTGCGTCGTAAAAAAAAAAACATGTCAATTCATGGATCAAGATCAAGGACCAAGGATCAAAGGTCAAGGCATCAAAAAAAAAAAAAAAAAAGAAAAAAAAAAAGCTGTCATGGAAGACAACAGTAGGCTGAAAGGTCTCGAGCAAGTCAAGCAAAACTGTAGAACCTGCTTTTTTTTTTTTTTTTTTTTTTTTTTTGTTTTGTTTTGTATACAAGATCGAGGCTCGTGAAAGAGCGAACATTAATCACACAGAAAGACAAACCGACACATAAAACATATAACATCGGGAGCGGGTAGACAAGATGGGGAGAGAGGGGGAAGGACACAAACACAACATTTGAGAGCAGGGACCGAGAGACATGGAGACATCGAGAGATCTGAGAGAGGGCGAGGGCTTTGGGGGGGGGGGGCATGGGAAGGGGGCGGTGGGAGAGGTATAAAACATATGGACACTGCCAGGACTTCCAGGAAAGAAGTTGGAATTTCAAACAAGGTGGATCTGGGGTGAATTAGCGGGGGTAGAAAAGATCAAGGTTTTGAATGGGGGAAGATAAGAGATGGTGGTGAACAGCTGTTTTAAAGACCTGGAGGGAGGAGTGGGATTGAAGGGAGTGAGGGAGTTTGTTCCAGAGGCGGGAGAAAAGAGGAATGAAAGAGTGAAGGTGAGCAGCGAGCCGAGATTTCGGCAGTTTAACCATCAGAGGGTTGCTGGCAGATCTTGTGCGACCTGTAGGAATATTTGGGGGACAGAGCACAGAGAGAGCTGGGGGTGCAAGGCCGGAGAGGAGTCGGTAGAAGACAGAAAGACCACCTACCTGCCTGCGGTGAGTGAGTGAAAGGCCCTCAGAGATAGCTTCATCGCGGGAGATTCCAATAATTCTGAAAGCTTTGGTTTCAACAGCGTGAAGCCGAGCTAGGTGTGAGGCAGGAGCACCGGCCCATAGGGGAGAACAGTATTCCATTGAGCTGCGGATGAAAGCCTTGTATGTGGTGAGGAGCTCAGGTGTGCTGAGGAAGGACTTCGCACGACGGAGGATGCCCAGTCGGCGACTGGCTTTGGAGGCCAGCTTGGAAATGTGGTTTTCGCAAGAAAGATCATGGCAGATAGTGAGACCCAAAATCTTGAGCGACAGAACTTCTTGGAGAGGATTGTTGAGAAAGTAGATGGGAGGGTTGTCCAGTCGATCTTTTCGGAGAGACATAGTAAGAGTGTGAGATTTGTCAGGATTGAAAGACATGTTCCACTTGTTTGACCAGTCTGTGATTTTGTCCAGGTCTTCAGAGAGTGAGGAGGCAGCAGACTGCCGATCTGAGGGAAGAGGAATGGAGCGGCAGAGAGTGGAGTCATCAGCAAAGAGATAGAGAGGATTTTCGAGAGAGTCAGAGAGATCATTGATGAAGACCAGAAAAAGCACGGGGCCCAGAACACTGCCTTGGGGAACTCCAGCCTGAACAGGAAGAGGAGATGAGAGAAACCCATTCAGGGCCACACGTTGACGACGACTAGAGAGGAAGTCCGCCAGCCATGCGTGGAGATTTCCATGGATACCAAAGGAGGAGAGTTTGGTGAGCAGAGCGGGGTGCCAGACCGTGTCGAAGGCACGTGATATGTCGAGGGAGACAGCTCTAATTTCCTGTTTGGCATTGAGGACCTCCATCCATTGTTGAGACAGCAGAAGCAGCATGTCCAGAGTAGAGTGACCTGGTCTGAAACCAAATTGATGATCAGAGATCAAGCCATTGGAGAAGAGGAAAGATTTCATATCCGAAGCAATGATGGATTCCATGACTTTGCTGATAATTGGGAGAAGGCTGATTGGTCTGTAGTTGCTAGGATCTGTTTTTGCACCTTTTTTGTGCAAAGCGGTGATGTTGGCTGATTTCCAAGCAGATGGCAGTTGACCTTGAGCAAAAGAGAGGGTGAAGAGAACAGAGAGAGGGTGAGATAGAGCAGCAGAGCAGGATTTTAGGACCCAGGACCCGTGGGCTGATGCCGTCGGGTCCAGTTGCAGAATCAGAGTCGAGGGTTGACAGAAACTTTTCCACCTTGTCAGGAGGAAAGGACACGGAGTCCAGGAGCAGCAGGGTACGACTGGGTATGGTGGGTACAGAGAGGGATGGGTTTGGGACACAAGATTTAGAGGCAAACACAGAGTTGAGGCATTCAGCTTTTTCACGTGCGGAGTCAGCTGTGTAGCCGTTTGAGGTAAGGGAGGGGATGGAGGGGGAACAAACACCAGAAACGGATTTGACCAGACGCCACCAGGATTTGGAAGAGGGAGACAGATAAGAGAGTTCGGTCTTGAGAACGGAGAGATATTGTTTCCTGGCTCTCCTGAGGGTGGACACACACTTGTTTCGGGCTTTGTGAAAGGAAATGAGATTTCCTTCCGTTGGATTTGCTTTCCAGGAGACGAAGGAAAGTTGTTTCTGGGCAACAGCCTCACCACAAGATTCCGTGTACCATGGACGGGAGGAAGGGTATGACAACTGAAGACGAGATGGGATAAATCTGTGCATGAGAGAGAGCAATTTACTTTGGAAGAATTCCCAGGATGAGTTGATGTCAGAGGTGGTAGAGATGGGAGACCAGTCCAGATGATTGATGGCTGCTTGAAGACCGTGCCAGTTGGCCTGAGTGAAATGCCAGACTCGTCGACGCTGAGCAGGCTCCCTGAGGATGGTCAGAGAGATGTCCACTTTAACAAGGACATGATCAGATGATCCGATCGGAGCAGAAGAAGAGCAGCAGACATTTTCAGGGAAGTTAGTCATAACCAAGTCCAGAAGAGAAGATGTTCCGTTGACTGAGATCCGGGTCGGGAAATTGACAGATTGTGTCAGTCCCAGTGAGTCGCAGAAGTCCTTTGCTGAAGATCCATGGCTGGTGAGAGAGGTACCCACACCCAGCCAACTGGCATGGTGACAATTGAAATCACCACATATGAGGAAGAGAGAGTTGGGATGAGTAGATAGAAGTTGGTCCATATCATCAGACAGCGAGATGTAGATGGAGTCATCACTGTTTGGTGGACGGTACAACACACATATGAACAAGAGGTGGGAGCGAAGGGGAAGCCGTAGCCAGAGGTATTCCTGGGGGTGAGGTGGAGAGAGTGCAGTGCAGGGCGAGTGAGGAAGAGAGTTTTTGATAAAGATAGCAACCCCGCCTCCAGGACGAGGCTCAGGTCTATCATACCGGAGGAGGCAGTAGCCCGGGAGAGATGATACTATGGAATCAGAGACATCATAAAGGAGGAAAGTTTCTGTTAAGCAGATCACGTCTGGTTTGACAGAAGCAACCTGTATGGAGAGATCAGTTAAGTTTGAACGAAGGCCCCGGATGTTTGAGGTCCATACCGTTAATGAAGAGGAAGGGGGAGCATCAGATACAGAACAGGGGGGAGGAGGGGTAGGGTAAGATGTGGAAGAGGTGGAAGAGATAGGGAGAGCTGTTGAAGGTGTGTCAGAGATTTCAGAATAGCTCGGAGAAAGGGAAGGATGGGGCGGACAAAAGGTTTGATGGTGATTGGGTGAGCCACAATGAGGTGTTATTTGAGGAGGGGGAAGAGCGAGGCAGAAGGTTGGGGGAGATGGAGGTGAGAGTTTGAAGGGGGAAGAAGCGGGGAGGACGCTTTGAGGAGGGGGAGTGAGAGGGGGGAAATTGAGAAGCAATGAGGGTGGGGAGATTTGAAGGGGAGGGGTGAGGGGGGAGTTTGGGAGGGAAGGGACAAGGGGAGGGATTTGAAAGGGATGGGATATGGGGGAGATTTGGAGGGGAGGGGTGAGGCAGGAGTCTAGGAGGGGAGGGGCGAGGGGGCGTCTTGGCGGGGAGGGGTGAGGGGGTAGTTTAGGAGGGAGGGGGCAAGGGGGGAGATTTGAAAGGGATGGGTGATGGGGAAGATTTGGAGGGGAGGGGTGATGGGGAAGATTTGGAGGGGAGGGGTTATGGGGAAGATTTGGAGGGGAGGGGTGAGATTGGATTTTTGAAAGTGTACGATTTATGGGAAACGAACATTTATTGCAAAATGAGTTTCTTGTGACCTTCGAGTTAAAAATACGTTTAAGGACGCTGGATGGAGGATGGAGTGCAGGAGAGTTTAGGGAATGTAGAAAAAAGGCACTATAGGAGATGGATATTTTTTTTGGGATGAATTGATTTGGTTGAGCACAATGCTTCTATATACAGTACATCACGTCAAATATCACCTGCGAAAGTTCCAAGTAAAGAAAGGTAGTCAAACGAGTGACCTGAAAAAACTTTTCAACAGTAATTACAGAACAAGCCAGTCCATAAAAAAGTATGACCCAAAATGTCACGACGGAACACGTATACATATTACGTATGCAAAAATTGCCCAATATCTGACTGCCCTCCAAACTTTCTCAAACATGACTTCCACTTAAATTTCCCCTTGCTCTCCCTCCTCACCTCTTTCTTCACCTAACTGCCTCATCTTCACAGACCAGTATATATTTCAAAACTTTACAGTTTAAAAAGAATGAGCAACGTTGCGTAAGGAAAAATCATGAATTGGTTTTTCAATATTTTTTTTGGAATAAATCGTCTGAACTGATGAGGTGAAGCCCGTCTTAAAAACATTCCCAAATTCAAAGATACCACTTACATTTTGTTACATGCCTCGTTCCTTGGATAACAATGTCACGTCAACATTTTCGATGCTATCCAATGATTAACTAGATATCCGTGATCACCAACCGAATGCCAAGGCTAAGCCTCACCAGGGACCCACGATCCAATGATGGCATTTTTTTTTGGACCACCATAAAATCTTGCCCTTCAACATCTATCAATAGAGCGTAAATTTAGAGAAACGTGTCCTCATCCATAAATCTATCCAAAAAACTCAACATCATGAAAATCGGAAGGAAATTCTTCAAGTTATGATCAAAAAGGTGTTTTTTTTGTTAATTAGGTCACAATCCGAAAAAAGTATGTCAAGGACAGGAAACAAATATCAGGTGCACAACAGCAATGCAGGTACACTATTATGATGCAGGGACATATTGAAAGGCTGAGTGGTTTTTGTGATCCCGCATTGGCAAAATTGAGCGATGACAAACAAGCTATCGCAATAACAGGATTTTTTTTACCCAACATGACCTCTGACCTCATGACCCTAAAATGTAATCACTTCATCTTTACCTCATTATACATACCTGCACCAAGTTTGACTAAGATCCCTTCAGCCATTCCCAAGTTACGCGGCAACGAAAACCTATCACGGACGGATGGACGGACAGATGGACAACCCGAAAACATAACGTCGGCGGAGACATTAAAAAATGCGTTTTTTTTTTCCAAACGATCATTTCACCTTTAACCCGGAGAGGTACGATATAAATTAAGCATAAATGCACCTTGCTATATATAGGCTATCGAATGAGAACAATTTTGTTCCAATCGGACGAACCCAAGTCAAATTATGGTGAAACTTCAAACTAAAATGTGATGGTCAAATTATGGTGAAACTAAAATGTCTATAATAATTAGTTAATGACCTCAAAAATTAGGTGGAGGTCAAAACATTTACGCCAACCTACTTTGTATTCCCAGTATTGATGCGGAATTTCATTTCAAAAGGCCAAGCTGGCTCCGAGATTCAGCTTGGCCATTGGCAGAAAAAATGGAGAAAAACCTTAATGGTTCTTCAGTACTCCTAGGGGTCAAAGAAACACTAATTGTATCGTTTCATAACGTTTATATCACAGAAAATGGGGGCGAGGGGGTTATAAGGTGCCAATTTTAGCTGGAATTAAAAAAAACCCGAAATGCAAGGGGTTTCAAACTTCACGTGGACACGTTTTGTACAACATGCAAATACAATACCTCGAGCTGGACCAACCAACAATACAATATGTCAACAACATGGACCAACTTCTATCCACTCATCCCAACTCCCTCTTCCTATGTGGCGACTTCAACTGTCATCATGCCAGCTGGCTGGGTGTGGGTTCCTCTCTCACGGCATCTCATGGCATCTCAGCAAAGGACTTCTGCGACTCAATCTGACTGACAATCTGTCAATTTCCCGACCCGGATCTCAGTCAACGGAGCAGCTTATCTTCTAGACCTGGTTATGACAAACTTTCCTGCAAATGTCTGCTGTTCTTCTTCTGCTCCAATCGGTTCTTCTGATCATGTGCTTGTTAAAGTGGACATCTCTCTGGCCATTCTCAGAGAGCCTCCTCAGCGTTTACGAGTCTGGCATTTCACTCAGGCCAACTGGCACGGTCTTCAAGCAGCCATCAATCATCTGGACTGGTCTCCCATCTCCACTGCCTCTGATCTGATATCAACTCTTCCTGGGAATTCTTCCAAAGTAAACTGCTCTCTCTCATGCACAGATTTATACCATCTCATCTTCAGTTGTCATACCCTTCCTCCCATCCATGGTACTTGTGGTGAGGCAGTTGCCCTGAAACAACTTGCCTTTGCCTCTTGGAAGGCTAATCCAACTGAAGGCAATCTCAGTTCCTTTCACAAAGCTTGGAACAAGTGTGTCTACCCTCAGGAAAGCCAGGAAACAATATCTCTCTACTTTCAAGACTGAACTCTCAAACCTGTCTCCCTCCTCCAAATCCTGGTGGTATCTGGTCAAATCTGTTTCTGGTGTTTGTTCCCCCTCCCTTACCTCAAATGGCTACACAGCTGACACCGCATGTGACAAAGCCAAATGCCTCAACTCTGTGTTTACCTCAAAATCTTGTGTCCCAAACCCATCTCTCTGGACCTACCGTATCCAGTCGAACCCAGCTGCTCCAGGACTCTGTCCTTCTCTCCTGACAAGGTGGAGAAGTTTCTGTCAAACCTCGACTCTGATTCTGCAACTGGACCAGACGGCATCAGCCCACGGGTCCTAAAATTCTGCTCTGCCGCTCGTTCACAACCTCTCTCAATTCTCTTCACCCTCTCTTTTGCTCAAGATAATCTGCCATCTGCTTGGAAATCAGCCAACATTACCACTTTGCACAAAAAAGGTGCAAAAAAACAGATCCTTGTAACTACAGACCAATCAGCCTGCTCCCAATAATCAACAAGGTCATGGAATCCATCATCGCTTCTGATATTAAATCCTTCCTCTTCTCCAATGGCTTGACCTTGGATCATCAATTTGGTTTCAGACCAGGTCACTCTACTCTGGACATGTTGCTTCTGCCATCTCAACAATGGATGGAGGTCCTCAATGCCAAACAGGAAATCAGAGCTGTCTCCCTTGACATATCTCGTGCCTTCGATATGGTCCGGCACCCCACTCTGCTCTCCAAACTCTCCTCTTATGGTATCCATGGTAACCTCCATGCATGGCTTGCAGACTTCCTTTCTGGTTGCAGTCAAGGTGTGGCCCTGAATGGATTTCTCTCTTCTCCGATTCCGGTTCAGGCTGGAGTTCCTCAAGGCAGTGTTCTGGGCTCTGTGCTTTTTCTAGTCTTCATTCATGATCTCTCCAACTCTATGGAAAATCCTCTCTGTATCTTTGCTGATGACTCCACTCTCTGCCGCTCCATATCCCAACCCTCACATCGGCAGGCAGCAGCCTCTTCGCCCTCTGCAGACATGGCCAATATCACAAACTGGTCAAACAAGTAGAACATGTCTTTCAATCCTGACAAATCTCACACTCACTTTGTCTCTCCGAAAAGACCGTCTAGAAAACCTTCCCATCTACTTTCTCGACAATCCTCTTGAAGAGGTTCTGTCACTCAAGCTTTTGGGTCTCACTATCTGCCATGATCCTTCCTGGGAAAACCATATTTCCAAGCTGGCCTCCAAAGTCAGTCACCGACTGGGCATCCTCCGACGTGTGAAGTCCTTTCTGGGAACTTCTGAGCTCCTCACCACATACAAAGCTTTCATCCGCAGCTCAATGGAATACTGCTCTCCCCTCTGGGCTGGTGCTCTTGCCTCACACCTAGCTCGGCTTCACGCGGTTGAAACCAAAGCATTCAGAATCATTGGAATCTCCCGCGATGGACCCGATTCTAAGGGCCTTTCTTTCTCTCACCGCAGGGAGGTAGGTGGTCTTTCTGTCTTCTCCCGACTCCTCTCTGGACTTCCTCCCCCTGTTCTGTCTGCGCTCTGTCCCCCAAATATTCCTGCAGGACACACATGCTCTGCCAGCAACCCTCTTATGGTGAAACTGCCAAAATCAAGACTCTCTACTCACCTTCACTCCTTCATTCCTCTTTACTCCCACCTCTGGAACAATCTCCCACACTCTCTTCAATCTCTCTCCTACCTCCAGGTGTTTAAAACAGCTGTTCACCACCATCTCTCATCTTCCCCCATACAAAACCTTGATCTTTTCTACCCTCGTTAAAACACCAACAGTCCAACACCCCAAATCCACCTCTTTAAATCCCCAACTTCTTTCCTGAAATTGCTAGAAGTGTTCATTTGCTTTATACCGTGTACCCATCCCTCCTCCCCCAGCCACCCCCCTTCCACAGATCTACCGACGTCCCTGTTCTCGACTGTTGTTGTGCTTGTGTGCTTCCCTCTCTCCGCCCTCTTGTCTCCCGTTCCCTTCATTGTATGTTTTATGAGTCTGTGCATGTTTTTATGTTCAATGTGTTCGCTCTTACATGAGCCTCGATTCTGTATACAAAAGAAAAACAAGTACAAAAAGTTTTAATTAAAACAAAAGCCACGTCGATGTTACACAATGCCTAGATGCAGCTGTGCCTATAACGTCGATGTTATAGGCACAGGACATTCCTATTGATTCGATTACTTGATGTTATTTTTGTGCAAAGTGAAAATATATCTCGGCAATTTCCCGTGTGTGGCGACGAATTTTTAATATATCTCGGCATTTTCCCGTCTGTTATTTCAGGCGGTGTATGACTGACCATGCTGCGATTTAAAAAATATATATCTCGGCAATTTCCCGTGTGTGGCGACACGTGAACGAAGCTATGCTCCTCTCTCCACATTATTGTGACGACGTATAAATTAAATATTTCATTGTGACGATTGTCATCAAATGGACGAATTTTTAATATATCTCGGCATTTTCCCGTCTGTTATTTCGGGCGGTGTATGACTGACCATGCCGCGATTTAAACAAAATATATATATCTCGGCATTTTCCCATCTGTTATTTCGGGCGGTGTATGACTGACCATGCCGCGATAAAAAAAAAAAAAATCTCAATGGACTTGAAGTTACAGGCCTTTGAGAATTCATTTCGTTCTATAAAGGGCAACTTTCATCGGATTTTCTTCCCGTTTTTTTTCAACCGAGTCTAAAACTATGTTAGCGACTGTGAAAAATGAAACGATATATCGAATTTGATTTGAAATAAAACTGTGTGAGAGAGGAAGACACCACGGGCCAACAAAACAGGCCTCAAAGCTATGCGAGTTAATAAAATGGTGGATATTTGTTTATATGAAGCCTCTCCCACAATGGGTGGAGCTATGGTTCCCAGAATGGGTGGAGCTTTGAGGTTTTGTCTTCTCTGCAAGAACAAGAACAAGAAGAACAACAACAACAACAGCAGAGGGCACTCTATTAACAGCGTCTGCGACGCGGCTAAAAAGAAAAGAACCTCCGTGTAATGATATCGTCTAACCTGAGCAAGTGATGCACATCAGGAAGTCGCATCTATGGTGTTCGAAGTATTTTGGGTGAATCCAAGATGGTGGACAATACTATGCTCTGGAACAGAGATGCAGTATTAAGTTGCAAAGGAGATGGTTTGCACAATAAATAATTGGCAATGGATGCGTTTCATGTGCAGGTGTATTTCAATGAAGCAGCGAGTTTTTAAAAAATGGCCATGAATTGCTGAACTTAAATTATTGATGGAATCACAAGCTGATCAAACACTTTGAATATGTCTTTCAATCCAGACAAATCACACTCTCACTATCTCTCTCCGAAAGTACCATCTGGCGAGCCCTCATACCCATACATTCTGACCAATCCTCTTGAGGAAGTTCAGTCATTCAAACTCCTGGGTCTCACTATCAGCCATGATCCTTCTTTGGCAAAAACATTTTAAAATTGGCCTCCAAAGCTAGTTGCCGACTGGGCATCCTCTGTCATAAAAAGACCTTCCTATCCACCTCCAAGGCCTTCATCCGCAGCTTGATGGAATGCGACACTCCTGGGCTGGCTACCATGCCTCGCATCTTGCTCAGCTTGACGCTGTTGAAACCAAGGCCTTTAAGATTATTGGAATCTCCCGCGATGAAGAAGAGTCTATGGGCATATCACTTTCACATCACTGACAGGTCGGTGGTCTCTCCGTCTTCTACCACCTCTTTTCTGGTCTTGTACCCTCTTTCTCTGTTCATGCTTTCTCCACCATTCCTCCCCAGGTTTCTGCAAGATGAACCTGCTGTCAGCAACCCCTCCATATACCACCCCTCCCTCCCTCCCACCACCTCTACAATGGTACAAGCAATAAAGCCAATTTGCACCCAAGAACTCAAGTAGACATCTCATCAGGTAAGGAATGATAATGAGTAGCTGTGCTGAAATAAATCACATCGTATTGTCTGCATCACTGCCTGTGTATGCACTGCGAATAAATAAACAGGAGACGAGTGCAAATACAAAGCGACAACTCCCTGGAACTCCAAAGCGTGGCTTGTCGAGACAATGTTTGCTTATACAATGTGACAATGACACCCACGACTTGATGCACGCACGTGGGTCATGCTGGGAAAAGGTAATAAACAACACAGAGCCGTGACGAGCAAAACGGTGGCAGAGTCGGGTCAATAAAGCCGTCGCTTCCATTATTTGTGAGCGGCATCGTACGGGCCGAAGCTCGACGGATGACAGCATCTCGTGCCAAACACCGAGGGCTTTCATAAGCGCTAACGTTGCTCTTCAACCTTGCGCAAACCTTTGTTCCGCTGGAAATTAAAATCCAAATAAAACCACCACAGCTTTAATCTTTAATGTCCTTGAAGACATTGACAGTTGGAGGTTAGGTCTTTTGGAATCCTATCACGTTGAAAATAAATGCTTTGGAAAATAACTTTTCCGAGCTCAATAAAGAAACACAACCCTGACTTAATTTGACAGCATTAACAACAACAAAAAAACACTGACAAAGGAACTGTAAAAAGTTAATCCCACATTTGACGTACAAGGTACAGCGAGACCGTGCGGAAGATTGAATTTTGAGGTCAAGCGTCGAAACGGCAAAACAACCGAAGCCAAAACAACTTGCAGTGCACAATGTCATGGGTTAAGGTGGTCACTTGGTCTACACTGCCGTGCTGATATTCGGAGTGAAAATAAAATTCAAAAAGCAAGAAAGAAAATAAACAAGAAAATTTGTGACAAGACTTCAGGTACAAGCAGACCTTCTTTTCGGCCTCGTACTCGGCCCAGGCTGCCTTCCTCTCCTCCTCAGTTAGTTCCTCCTCCTGCTTGTGGTCAAGCAGCGAATCATGCTCATGGTACTCCACGATGGAGTCCTTGCTCTCCTGAAGCAGCTCTGCCAAGATCCGATCCTGTGGACAATGAGGAGTGATTACATTCCTGATTTGACATCACTCCATGGAGGTTCTGCACATTCGTCAAGTAGCAGCAATTTGTGCGCCATTCCGTGACGATACTGCTGACACTTAGGAAGGTGAAACAAACTGTTATTTATTGGCTAATGATGGAAATCAACAGGACGTTGATAAGAGATATGCTACCCGCCATGGGGAGCAAGAAGATGCTGGCCATTCGGGCATTAACCCTTCGTCGGAGGAGGAGGGTTAACACCCTGTCCTTGCTCGCCACGGCCGTTAGCATAACCTCGATCAACATCCTATTGATTCCATGCATCGCTCTATCTGTGTCCGCCGAAACGGATTGACCGACACGAGCCTTCACCAGCAAGGCTAGTTCTTCATTCTGTTTATTTCTTGGCTGCTTTCTTGCCCAAACTACAACTGAAAATTTGGAAAACGTTCATATACTGGTTGGAAAATTTTGTTCAAAGACATGCACAGAAAACACAATTATCCATCATTAATCAAACAAAAACGTGAACTGAAAATCTTCATTCCACTTATGTCCATCCTTTCCAATGTTTGGATTTAAAAGAAAGATGCGTGTCGGCTTAGGGGGGAAAAAGATTTGAGACGATAAAAAGGAGGACAATGAATCAATAAATAAGTGAACGACAACAAACACTGCCTTGATGCAAATCATGCCTCGATTACTCGTGGTGCCACACAGTTCCTTGACGACCGTGTGCGGCTGACCCAGAGATAAGCTTGGGATTATGAGTTTGCTGCATGGAGAAAATGAATGAATGATCGTTTTAAGGCCATTTTCCCCGCTAGAGCGGGGGTTGGCCTTGCGGGCCCCATGACAATCATGGTTCCCTGTTTGAGGCAATGTTTTTATGGCCGGATGCCCTTCCTGACGCCAACCCTTAGTCGCCTCTTACGATGCGCAGGGATACGGTGTACCTATTCTAAACCGGGGTACACACCGGGATCATTCATCCCAGCAAGCTGGTACTCAATTTGCCGACCTCGGAAGGATGACAGGCTGAGTCAACCCCCCTGGCGTTAATTCAGCGATCGACCGGGATTCGAACCCAGGATCCTAGGATCCCAAGCCGGCACCCTAACCGCTAAGCCAACACCAGGCTAAGTTTGCTGCATGGAGGATGACTGTTTTTTATTGCAGGAATAAAACTGATGTAACCAACATCCTCCAACCCTCCCCCCCCCCCCCCCCCATGGGACATAGATACATGTCTCAACCTACACTCCACCCCTCTCTTTTCCCTTATACCCCACGGCCTCCCCTAAATCAACTTCATTTTCAAAGTTTCACAATCTTAAAAAAAAAAGAAAAAAAAGAAGAAGAGGTAACTGCAGAGCAATCATGCATTTGAATTCGTAAATGTGAGGTAACGTTTAGATTTTGGTTGGGGAGTGGGGGGGGGGGGGGGGTAGTAGAGAGAGGGGATATGAAATGGATGACAATGACAAGAGTGGCAAGATGGTGTGAGATTGGATGACGATGCAAGGTATGATGGTTAGAGGAGACAAAGCAGGTGAAAGGGATTATAAAGTAACAAATTCAGGAAGTGGCATGGCCTGATAAATGAGTTAGCCATAAACAGCACCCGCTCCACAACTGAGGAGGATAAATGACTAGCACTTATAATACCAGAAAGACAAATGAAACAAATGATGTAACGTAGAACCACTATCTTCAGGAACAGGCCATGGACCCATTCCGTAACTATGACCTCAGATCATCCCCCATCCAAAACCATCATATTTTCTACCCGCCACTACCCCCCGTTAACCCTCCACAACCCCCTTCCCCTTCTCCTCCTCTCTTTCCAAATTTCAGTTTTTCATGTTGGCTTGCTTCTGTATCCATGGGTGGGTTTCCTTCTGCATCCATCTTGTCCACCCCGTGTGTCCTCCCCGACCCCTCATCTCCGTTATTTTCCATGTCTCCTTCTATTTTGTCCCTCAACCCTGTTGTTGGTGTGTTCCCCCCTCTCTCTTTCTACTGTTCCTTTTGTTCTGTTATGTCCTGATCTGTTCTACGTTTTATCTCCTCCATGAGCCTCAACTTTCCACACAAAAAAACAATAAAATAGGAACACCGCCAATGTTGAAAGGATATGAGTGTTGCCAAAGAAAAAGAAAATAATTGGTCACGGTGCCTTTGGCAAGCGAGGTGTAGGCCGCTTCTTCTTCTTTGTGTTGGGGTCGTCCAGGTGGTCTGGCTCGAAGTTGTAAAGCTCCGAAAGTTCATGCATTGTGAAGTGTCGCTCGACTTGTTGCTGGTCGACAACGCGGAAGGACAAGGACTGCTTTGTCACCTGCCTGTCGTAGATCTTTTCCTCCATGGTCCCCTAGAGCACAACGGAAAGAAAACGAGTGGAAAATAACACATTTCGTTTTTAAAAGAATAAAGAGTTCACCATGACAGATATTTCATCACAAGATAAGTGCTCAGAAAAGAAACTGATGAAATGCAATAAAAAGTCAAAGCCCATTGCAAAAACGCACATCAAGCCTGTAACAACAGGATGAGAAAATGAGCCGTTTGAGAAAATGAGTTAAACCCTCTATTTGGCCAGGCGTTCAATGCTATTACGGCCAAATGGGGACAGCAGGTGAAGCAGCACAAGGTGAGATGGAATTTTTTTGAGGTGGGGTTTTTCAAGGATGTTATAATGGACACAAAGAACAGGCATGAAGAACTAATGTAACGCGTCAGACAGGGTGGTGTAAAAGACACTGCCATCAACGGCGGTAAACCTCCAATTTTTTTTATTTCTCCAACCTTACAAATGTTTATTTTATTTCAGTTGAATTATATGCTTGAACACTCCAGAACACAAATCGTCTTTTTGGCACTTTCAAACCCCATTTACCAGTACTTGGACAAAATATTACAGAATTTTATGTCATCATGAACAATCAAATTTGCCGCTCGCAGACCCTGCCTATGTTCTTGTTTTTCAGGACTTTGTGGGTTAAGGTGATCTATTAACATTATTGTTTTTCAAGACTACGTGGGTTAAGGTGATCTATTAACATTATTGTTTTTCAAGACTACGTGGGTTAAGATGATCTATTAACATTATTGTTTTTCAAGACTACGTGGGTTAAGGTGTTCTATGAACATTATTGTTTTTCAAGACTACGTGGGTTAAGGTGTTCTATGACCACTATTGTTTTTCAAGACTACGTGGGTTAAGGTGTTCTATGAAAATTATTGTTTTTCAAGACTACGTGGGTTAAGGTGTTCTATGACCACTATTGTTTTTCAAGACTACGTGGGTTAAGGTGATCCATGAACACTATTGTTTTTCAAGACTACGTGGGTTAAGGTGATCCATGAACACTATTGTTTTTCAAGACTACGTGGGTTAAGGTGTTCTATGACCACGCTAATTGTTTTTCAAGACTACGTGGGTTAAGGTGATCTATGAACATTATTGTTTTTCAAGACTACGTGGGTTAAGGTGATCTATGAACATTATTGTTTTTCAAGACTACGTGGGTTAAGGTGTTCTATGAACATTATTGTTTTTCAAGACTACGTGGGTTAAGGTGTTCTATGAACATTATTGTTTTTCAAGACTACGTGGGTTAAGGTGATCTATGAAGATTATTGTTTTTCAAGACTACGTGGGTTAAGGTGTTCTATGAACATTATTGTTTTTCAAGACTACGTGGGTTAAGGTGTTCTATGACCACTATTGTTTTTCAAGACTACGTGGGTTAAGGTGATCCATGAACACTATTGTTTTTCAAGACTATGTGGGTTAAGGTGTTCTATGAACACGCTAATTGTTTTTCAAGACTATGTGGGTTAAGGTGTTCTATGAACATGCTAATTGTTTTTCAAGACTATGTGGGTTAAGGTGTTCTATGAACATGCTAATTGTTTTTCACGACTACGTGGATTAAGGTGTTCTATGAACACGCTAATTGTTTTTCAAGACCTCGTGGGATAAGGTGTTCTATGAACATTATTGTTTTTCAAGACTACGTGGGTTAAGGTGTTCTATGACCACTATTGTTTTTCAAGACTACGTGGGTTAAGGTGATCCATGAACACTATTGTTTTTCAAGACTATGTGGGTTAAGGTGTTCTATGAACACGCTAATTGTTTTTCAAGACTATGTGGGTTAAGGTGTTCTACGAACATGCTAATTGTTTTTCACGACTACGTGGATTAAGGTGTTCTATGAACACGCTAATTGTTTTTCAAGACCTCGTGCGATAAGGTGTTCTATGAACACGCTAATTGTTTTTCAAGACCTCGTGGTATAAGGTGTTCTATGAACACTCGAGTTAATAATTTAAGGTGGGGACAGGGTGGGAGGTGGGGGAGAGGATAGTAATGATATAACGAATTTACAATATACTGCAATGATCAGTCCTCTTCATGTACCTTTATTACAGAGATGCGATTGAACGACTCATTTAAATTCAATTTTACAAAAAGTGCACCAATTTTGATTAAATAAATAAATAGCACACTTTCTTTATATAAATATTGAGGTTCATGAAAGAAGAAGTGACCGAGAGCAGAAAATATAATTACATGACAGTGGGGCAACAGTCGGACACAAGCAAAAGAAAGAACAAGGAAAACACAGCAACCTACAAGTAAAGGGGTTGGGTTAAGTAGGGTTAATGGGGGTTGAAAAGATACCACCATTAGATCACAGCGACTCATGGCCTTTGGCCTCTGGGCAAAGTCAAGCAAATGATTCAGCCTTTTTATTCACAGACCCACCACAATCATTTCTGGGTCATGTGCCAGTTGAAAGGTGACTTTTAAAGAGTTTGAGCCTAGCCTCGTCATCAATCATGATCCGGAATTTGCAACCGGCATGATCTGCTTTTAGATGGCTGCACATGAGCAGTTGCGCGAACACTTCACAATCAATATACTTCCTGGTTGGTGCCCTGCTGCTGCCTTCTTATGCTCCGAGTCAACATTATTGGTCCTGGCCATAAATATACTTAGGACACGCTGAATAATGACAGGCAAAAAGACGGATTTAGCTTTGATCACCTGAGCCAAGAAGCGGTACACGAAGACATGCTTGTTTTGCCCAAATCGATACACCCTGAAGATACTCTGGATGTCATAGGATGGGTTCCAAGAAGCATCAAAGACGATGACACGGTTCGCAGCCACCAGGTTGATGCCGAGCGACCCGGCCTTCGTGGAGATGAGGAAGAGTCGGCCCCTGAAACCACAACGAATTAAGCAAGAATTACAATGACAAATGAGGATTTCATGTCTCATGGAGTGACCAAAGACATGGGATGGGGAAGCCACACCACGCTGTCCTGGAAGAATAATTAAAACTGAAAAGTATTTCTTTAAGCCTGAAAACGTGTCCATGAAAATGAATTTGTCCAACGAGTGTTGTTCCTTATGTCCAAATTAATTACGAGTTTGTTTTAACCAATAACAGTATTCCATGGGCCGAAGATACTGCGGCCACAAAACATTTCAAAAACCATCATATTGATATGAACATTGTGAATATCATCAGGTGTCACAGCATCATGAAAATAAACGTGAAGATATGACCCGAGCTTGTGCGGGCCAGTGTCTGGTTGCGTCATTCCAGGGAGTGCAGTGATGTCGGTGATGCATTTTCCATACGCAGATTATGTCAAACAATCGACGACGTGTTCACGGTACCAGCACACAATGGCCGACAGGGATCTCTTGTGACAGAAATTACATAATAACGACATACGGTAGAATATGATACGATTGATCGGTGAGTCGTGCCTTATTTTAAATCCTGGCAGCCCTAGGCCTCTCCAAAGCCTTCAAAGGTCACATTTGTTCATACAGTAACCCATTTCTTGTCGTCATCACAAAGTCAAAGTTTTCTGCTCACTGTCGCTCCTTCATCCTCCTTTTCTCTCGTCCGTGGAGCCAGTTCCACGTGTCTGTTCTCTGACGATCTTCTGCCCATTCCTTCAACACAGGAGCTCTTTATAATCCCAGACGCCTTCCATACTCGTGCTAACTCTGCCCATACTGTCTTCCTTTTCGTTTGTGCCATTTTATTCGGTGCACTCCCTTGCCTGTTGTTATCCCCGTCATGCTGGCTTGTTGCCAGGGTAACCTTAATCATCCAGCTTTCCCGGAAGGGAAAAGGTATCGTCATCGGTGTGTGTGTGTCCCCCTTCACGACATTAAAATGACAGCTCTTGTATTAAAAGAAAGACAAAACAAGAGGTCAATTGAGTAGTAAGTAAAATAGTTATGTTGGGCGATGTACCTGTAATCTACAAGGTAAGGTGTGTATGATTTAAGGCACAGTAACACCTCACTTAATGCTGCTCCGTAGAAGGCTTCGTTATACAGCTCTTTATCCTGGAGAATTTTTTTTTACGAAAAAGGAAAATAAAGAAAATCCATAGCACGCATCTCTTCCTGAGTAATCGCACTCGCCGCCATTGTTTGTACTGGATGCTCAGCTCTGAGCCAATCAGCGCTGTTTACTCCACCTTTGTTTTGCAGGAGGACGAGTCTCCTCCCACCTCTCCTGCCACCATGGTCATGTAGCAGGTGTAGGAGCAGAGTTGGAGTGATGGCAATTATTATTTTATTGATGTTGATACATGTTTCATGTTTTTGTTCATAATTAGTGATATTAATTCAATAAAAAAATATTTATTTATATTTATAAAACAACTAGCAGAAGTACCCGGCGTTGCCGGGTGGGGGAGGGGGGAGGAGTGGGGAGGTGGAGGGGAAGGGCGGGGGGGGTGAGGGGAGGGGGTTGGGAGGAGGGGAAGGGGAAAGGGGAGGGGAGGGGGGAGGAGGCAGGAGAGGAAGGGGGTTCATATATATGTGCTGGTGGGTGAATGTGACACGTTTCTGAGTTAAGTGTGATGCCGATCACGAAAAAGAAGAAGCCGTACTACCAAATTCGTACTCTTCCTGAATTGTTTGATTTATTTGTATTCAAATGTGTGGTGATTGTTTTCTATTTATTTATGCGAATGTGTACTTGTATATAACTGGCATGAATTTAAAAAAGCTTAGGCACAATCGAGCGATTTGAAAAATTATTATTCCAAAAAAACGATCTTTTTTTTTTCCAATTTTTTTTTTTTTGCCGAAAACACACCCAGACACTCACTGATGAACCTCTGAAAGTTTGACGAAGATCCGTTCAGCCATCTCTGAGAAAAATGGTGACACACAGACCAACATCTCTTATATAGTAGATATGTCAACCATCTGTATTATTATTTATTATTATTATTATTAACGCGGTTATCGATACCCCAAATGAAGCCCTCGTATACCGCTCATGCGTAAGAAATAACGCCATCGGGAACACATCTCCATATTGTTTTTGGCACCATCCATTAATGGTGAAGAATCACTTAAAACATTTTCAGATCGGGATCTGGATCTTTATCAAAATCGAATCAATTTGTCCTTGTCAAACACCCAACCTGTCCACCAACTTTCGACCGAATCCGTCCATAACTTTTTTTGAGATGTCCTGCTGACAGACAGACACATAGACAGACAGATGGGTGAAACTATAACCTCCGTCAAACTTCGGCGGCGGAGGTAGTAATCGTATGACCGCTTTTTGCACATTCTCGATTTGCTCTCTCTTTTCCAGGAAAGCATCTTGAGCGCAAAGCGATATCTGCACTGCACTTACTGTACTGTTATATCGTACAATGTGTGATGAGCATTTCGGAATTATGACAAATCCTCATGCAAGAAACGTAATCATCTGTTGGTATAAGTTTGAATAGTTATGTAGTATTGCTGGATTGACCGACTGTCGAGAGACAACTGAGGTTGTGGATCTTCGAATAAGACCGACGGCCGAGGTTGTAGAATGTAGACCCAATGTTTGAAGATATTCGAGGCTGAAAGGGTCGATACTTCCATGAAGAATGGAGCCCAGCTGATCTGGGTAGTCAGAAAATCAATCAATTGCTTGTAACACCTTGACTTTACTTGAAAGTAAACAACTATTTTGAGGTTTGTGATCATGATAAAGTATAAGGTGTTGTAGAATTTGTATCATTTCGTCTTTGTAAACGACAACAATCTTTAAATGTAACAAGTCAGGAGACGACGATGGTTCACGAGCGAACGGTATTCAATGACAAAGGACGGACTACTTTGAAATGGCCGTCCTTTGTGACCTTTAAAAGTCAAAACCGACATTGAAAACATATAAATAGGAATGTATTATCTGTTATGAGACTAGTTAGCTACACAATACCGAAAATTCGGTTCGATTCCGACAACTTTGAAAATTTGACCTTTGTGACCTTGAAATGTCAAAACTAAGGTTACTGACCTTGAAATGATAGAAAATAATGTATAATCAGTTATGAGGTTAGTTAGCTACACAATACCGAAAATTTGGTTAGATTCTGACAACTTTGAAACTTTGTGACCTTCAAAGGTCAAAGGTCGAAGATTCTGAAATTTGTTGGAAAACTTGTATTTCATGATGTATGTGATAATATAAGATCATGTACGACATTTCACCCTATCAGGAAGCGAACAATGTAATAAAACCATCAAAAATCGACTTTTCTAAATTTCATGACCTTGACCTTTGGGCGAAAATGAAAAATCGAGCTCCGTGGGGCTAGACACATGACATTGGCCTAACCAAATACCGAAATCCCTGTCAGATTCCACCAAACCCCTCGGAGAAGATGTAGCTCGAACTCGATTACCCCCTAAAAAGACATCTTTTTCGGGCGTGGCTCCGCCCACAATGGGCGTACAACCTCCCACCCAAGTTTCATCAAGATCGAATGATATCATCGGGTAGTTATGCTGCGGACGGACACACACACACACACACACACACACACACACACACACACACACACACACACACACACACACACACACACACACACACACACACACACGACGAATATAGTGGTCACTTGATAACTCGTGAACCAAAAATGATGCATTAGGAATGGTAGTGTGTGTGTGTGTGTGTGTGTGTGTGTGTGTGTGTGTGTGTGTGTGCCTGGAAAGTCTAAATTTGAATGAAGTATACGGAACAAATTTGTCTCCCATTAAAAGACATTAAAATGAGCACCGTCCGACCGACCGATCATGCGTCCGACCGACTGATCATGCGTCTGAACGACCGATCATGCGTCTGAATGACCGATCATGCGGCAGACCAGCCGATCATGCGTCCGACCGACCGATCATGCGTCCGACCGACCGACCGATCATGCGTCCGACCGACCGATCATGCGTCCGACCGACCGATCATGCATCCAACCGACCGATCATGCATCCAACCGACCGATCATGCGTCCACGACTGATCATGCGTCCACGACCGATCATGCATCCATGACCGATCATGCGTCCACGACCGATCATGCGTCCACGACCGATCATGCGTCCACGACCGATCATCCGTCCATGTACTTTTGTGCACATATTTCAAAAAACCTTTGAACATTTACCTTTCATATTGCATATGCACATATAAATAAATATATATTATGATCGGTCGGTCGGATGATCGGTCGGTCGGACGCATTATCGGCCGGTCGGACGCATGATCGGCCGGTCGGACGCAATCACCCTGCCTGTGAAGCACCAGAATATAAATATTCCTCATGACATTATCTGACCTGATTAGATTACGGCTGTGGTTGACTGAATAATGTTGCCATGGCAACCATCTCGGTAACTTGGCTTGTGTGCGCGACATTTCAAAAATTGTTTAAGATTTAGCTTTCATATCACACAGATCTATTTCTCATACCACCCAAAAGGTGGGGGACTATGAGTATCAGCTGCTTGTTATGTGTAATTTAGACAGTTATTTACATTGAATGCACATGATGTCGAAATTATTCTGATGTGCCAGTTCCATATTTTGTTGCAGAGCGTCGGCACTGCCGAAGCAGTTTATTGGCAAGGTGGTGCTATACTGGGTAGTTTGCCATTTCCTTCCCAGCAGTAGTTATGGCAGGAATTTGTAATTTGTTCATGGTGATGGCGATAGCTCGCCTACTCTTCATGTGGGACACCGTGGGATGTTCAACGTCGACCAACTAATGCCGACATATGGGACGCCCAGTTAAACGTCCATCCGAGGCTCCGCACACACACTGATGAATCACCCTGCCTGTGAAGCACCAGAATGACAGTTTATAGTGGGGTCAGGATTAATACCCAGGCTATACAGTTTAGAGGTAATTGTGCATAATTGTCCTGCCAGTCCTCAGAATGCATGTCAAGACGAAAATAAAATAATGGGTCTCAATCAAACTTGAACAAAGGACAATTGCCCAAATGTCACGTCATGATCACGAGGTGGAATAATTACAGCAGATCTGTGTTCATCTAAAACGAACAGGACAAGGGTTGGCCGACCTGGTGTTAACTTCATCGTTGAAGTCTTCCGCCCATTTCTTGCGCGTCATCGCTGATGTGGAGCCATCCATCCTGTAGTAATCGATGTTTCTATACCACTTTCCGGGTCCTGGGTGTGGGAGAAGGGAATAGACAGGAACAGTTCAACTCATTGCAAGGTGTCATGTTGACGCCAAGACGCTGACAGACCCGCGTGGCAGCCACAGCTCGTGCACAAGATTATACACATGATGTGCCTACAAATGGATGATGGACACACACACATGGATGAGAAAAGGTAATTGTCTCAATTTCATAGCTGCTACACACTCCCACCTCATTTTGGAAGAGCTTGCCATTGCGTGGAGGTGTCTGGGGCCAAAAATTCTGAATTATTTACGAGGGCTGGTGCAGGGCTGCCCACCTTGTCTCATTAGTACCCCTAGTGGTCTGTAAGTGCCTTGGGCCATTGGAACAATAGGCCCCAGAAGGCCCAAGTGAAGAGAAATAGACCTGTACTTATTTTGTTATTCATAAGGGGTGTCAGCCAGGTAGCTCCGTCGTTAGCAAGCGCTTTGTTCCGAGCTGTCAGAATTTGCAAGAATTCCCATACGGATTGGATTAAAACGTGGTTACATTTCAAAATTGTCATGTATTGCAAACTAGTAGACAACGTTGCGGAATAAACCATACTTCAAGTTGTTCATGAAGCAGATTGTGTGACGTGTTTGTTTTCGCTTCCTGACAATACGTACTCCTTTAAATCAGGACGAGGATGATAATGAAGGAAGGAGGAGGAGGAGGAGGATGAGGATTTGGAGAAGTGGGTGAAGTAGGAGTAAGGTGAAGGAGGAGGAAGAGGAAGAGGAAGAGGAAGAGGAAGAGGAAGAGGAAGAAGAGGAGGAAGAGGAAGAGGAAGAGGAAGAAGATAATGGATGCTTTTATTCTGTTCAAATTCTAAATTCCCTCCGTGGGTCTACCATCGAGCTGTCAACTTTGCCTCATTAGGAGACTTATTGGTCTGCAACGGCTCAAGGCCGTTGACTCTGTCAAGGACTCGTGAGACTCCAATGGAAAGTGGATAAATTAATACATAATTTATAAGAGATATAAATATTTCCCAGGTCCGATTAACTTATTCCTAACTTTCCTGTTTGGATGTGCAATCACTTTATAAGGTACGCAGAACAAATTTACGATGGCATACAAAATGAGAAAATATTGTCGTTTCAATGCTATATCAGAATTGATGTCACCCATTGTATTTTCCACCATTTTTCCAGCTGCCAATGAAAGACAAATCGAAGTAAGGCATGCATAATGAAGCAGAGGCATCCAGGATTATGTCTATCTATTTACAAGTCCAAATGTAATGAATCAGACGATAAGTCTACGCAGTTGGACACCGTGCAAGAGTCTAAAAGACAATTGTCATCATGCCCACGTCGCAAAAAAGGAAAATTATATCATGGATGGATGTATGTGTGTGGCGCGCACATTACAATTGTCTGCAGCCTTTCAAGGAAGCAACAAAGCAGCAAGCTGGAATAGCACAGGCCTCATTTGCTCTGTGCAAAAGAGAATGAGCGCTTCAGAAATGCTGCCGCTCGGTTTACTGATGGACTGAAGTGCGATTAAAAAACAATGAAACAATAATCAAATTTTATGTGGCAGTTCAGAAACGAGTGCTGGTGGAGAAGGTACTGGGAAATAAATTTCCTCGAGACCCAAACTGGGTCAGCAAAGGTCTCAAAAATCAGCTTTACAATGCAATTTACATTACGCACAGTCTTGTGGAGTTTTGGGTTAGACTGCTTTATGACCGGCCGTCTCCGTAGCTGGTAAAATAGGATCCGACAAATGACGGTTGCTTGAACTGTTTGACATTCCGATGATATGAGCGCATCGGAATTTATCATTCTGATTAAGTTATACAGGAAGTGATGTCGTCGCTTTCGTCAAAGCAAACCAAATAGGTGGCCAACATAGTTGCGCGTGCTGCGGACCAGAGTTAAGTTTATCGTCAAGTTCCTCATGAAGGAGACATCGAACCGGATGAAATTCACAGGAGACTTTGTTTTGTCTTTGTCTTTGCACAATTTTGTCAATCATGTTTCACGCAGCTGTGTGCTCAATTTGTGTGGAGAGTTCCAAAATGGCTGCGACTCGGTGAGCGATCTTCAGCATTCTCAACTGCGACCGACAGCTGTCGCTCGAACAAACATCAAATGTGTTCAACAAGTAACTTTGGAGAATCACCGGATTCCTATACTAAACGTGAAATTGCAGAAGAGATCGATGTCAGTGCTGAAAGCACAGGAACAATAAATCATTCTCGCATGAAATTCAATCGGGTGAGTGCAAGGTGGGTACCGAAGGACCTCGCGTTTGATCGAAAGGCTACTCGTGCGTCCAAGGCGACAGGGCGCCTGGGACGTTACCGGAGACAGGAACATGATTTTTTTTGAGTGAGATTATAACATGATGAGACCAAGGTCCACCAACCATTTCATGGCAGACTCAAAGCGAGCGAGCATTTAATGGAGATCTTCTTGATCCCCACCAACCCAAAAATTTCAAGGTTCAGCTACCAGCACGAAGTCTTACGGCGATACGAGTTTTGGGACCTTAACGGTTTAATTAATGTGGAATTTCTTGAATGTGGGAAAGCAATTGATGCATGCTGTACTATACTGACCGAGTAGACAATTAAATGACAAGAAATGTGGCAGATGGCAGTCGAGTAACCAGTCTCGAGGTGTGACGGCTTCACGATAAATACTCACACTCACATGACAAATGTGACCAACACTACTCAAGCAAGGATCGGTTGGGAATTTCCAAATCATCCCTCACACAGTCCTTACGATCTCCATAGACTTGGACAACTCAAATAACATGTGGTTGGCATTAGGTTTATGAACGATTAAAACATCAAAAGCAAGTGTCCTGAGAAGGGTTGCGCGGCTATCCCATAGACTCATTTGTGGATGCTGGCGCTATCATAAGGATAGGCCACATGTGCACACGTATCATGAGATTAATAGGTTTTATCAATTAAAAGTTGACAAAGGTGAACTAACTACCGTGGGAAGTAAAGCTTACGTTTCGGACGTTAACCTATCATCGGATGAAAAAGCAGTCCGCTTTCAAGTGAAGGTATGCTGGCACTCACTTGTGGCCACTAAACATCCGACATCTTTCAAAAAATATTTTGCTGTTGTGTTTCCCTGGTGTTGGGCTAGCGGCTAGGGTGCCAGCTTAGGATCCTAGGATCCTGGGTTCAAATCCCGGTCGATCGCTGAATTAACGCCGGGGGGTTGACTCAGCCTGTCATCCTTCCGAGGTCGGCTAATTGAGTACCAGTTCACTGGTAATTCCCTGCTTGTCGTAAAAGGCGACAAAAAGGGTTGGCGGCAGGAAGGGCATCTGGCCGTAAAACATTGCTTCAAAAAGGGGAGCAAAAAACAACAACAACCACAGTCCCCGAAAAAGGCCAACCCCCGCTTTGCGGGGAAAAATGGCCTCTAAGGGTGTTTTTTTTATTTTTTTTTGTGTGCCAGTCCCTTGGCCAAATTCCAAATCCCCATTTTGTCTTACAGAGGCAATGGCAGTCAGACAGTGGCATTGCTGCATCCAAGTAATGACACAAGCAGCAGATACTAGATGCTGGCATGCTAATATCTATCGAGCACCCAATTCCTCTGCTGTATAATCTATAGAGCCGCCTGTTGTTGTCTCTCCCTTTTCAATCACCTGCCCGCTTCGAAGCGTCAATTGTCGCAACAAGTGTGAAGGCCCTGTGCTTACCTTTGTACGGGTTTGGCTTGTCGTCCGTGCATTCATTATTGGAAAGCTTGAGAAAACCCTCAATGAGATCCAACGAGATGAGTGACTGGCTAAACACCAGCCTGAGGACCAAAAGTGTAGCACGCCGGTCAGAATGTCCAGGTGGAAAGGTTAAGTAACACACGCGAATAGAAATTCTAATATCTGCAAAAAGGATCTACCCTTAAATCACATGAACCCTTAACTTACACTTTCTCAGTGAGTTCCTCCGCCATGCGCAATATTTCAAAGAGGATGTGAAGCTTTCCTGAATGCTCCAACTTGTCAGCATCATCCTCCTTCACAAACTCCTTGTACCATTCGGCTGCGTGCGTACATTCAGCAACTGCTGGCGGGGCTGATTCTGTTCGATGGGCGACAGGTGTATCAATCAATAAATAATTTATGACATGTCCGTTTTTTCTTGATGATAAACCAGGAAAAGCAACATGCAAGAGAAAGTTTGACAATAAATAAAATTTGCATAACCACTTAGCATTACAATTTGGAGCACAAGGCCAATGATGCTGGGATCCCAATTTAAAATCCAACTACCTGCGTTGATTTGTGCATTCTCGACAAATTTCCTCGTGATCGAAAGTGGATGGAGATTGTGTAATCTCCTGTTTGTCTGTCCGCGAGCAGGATATCTCAAACAGTTATGGACAGATTCTGACAAAACTT
>NC_136274.1:21039082-21054580 GCF_964187855.1 Myxine glutinosa
AACAAGTGGTGTTGGGGGGAGCGGTGGGAACAAAAAGAAAGAGCAGTACACAATTTGCGATGAAGCAAGGGTTTCGATGAGCTCCAGCAGCGTAGCCAATTTGGGTTGTGTGTTCCACGGTACACGAAACAATCCAATACCAATACAATCTCCTCCTAATGCCATTGCGCTTGATAGTTGATCAAGTCAATGAGCAGAGGAAGAGATTAAAGTTCCCAAAACCATAAATGCTCCAAACATCTTGTGTCTGCAATTATGCGACTTGCCATTAACAGTACTCCAGGTTGCGATTCTTCCCGGCTCACTTTCGAGGGTGCACCAAAAGCCTCCGTCGGTCGACTCAGCTTGCCGAGATACCTATCGACTCCGCTCGACATCGACTCCGCTCGACATGGCACATTGCAATTTGTTGGACAAACGTGGTGGTCAAACACGCACGAGCCGCCGCCCTCTCACAATCGCGATTGAGCTGACCGACATGATCTTTCACCGTAGACATTTTTTATAGCGAGTGAGCCGTGTCCTTCCCTCTCGCCAAACTTGGCAGCACGATGGCGTCTCGACAACATCAACACGATGGGCTGTCCGTAACCGTGTCTCCGCAATCAGTCGATCGCTCTGGGTTCACGTGCCAACGAAAGGCATTATTAGGCCTAGCGAAAGGCCTCGCGAGAGAGACGCTTCGGTGAAGCGGAGAGAGAGTTCTTTGATGCCAGAGCCATAACTTCAATGTGCGTCATTAGCCACGGGTGTGACGGCAACACATTTCACGTCACGTATCCCAGCGTAAGCCGTTGGCACACTGAATGCAAATGGCAAAGTCCCTGCGTGCAGGACTTCCAGAAGCGCCACGTGTTAAGTGGGCCGTTTACGGCCGTTGGGCGTGTGGAATGTTAACAGGGATACTTTTAGGGTGGCAGCACCAGCACATGAACACGAAAGCCTGTATGGTCAGAGTCAAACGGGCATATTTCAAACGGTGCGAGCTTCACTGGTTAGACATCTGAGTGGCTGTGTTTGTGTCAAAGTAGTCTGGTTTTGTGTCGCATATTTGTCTGCATGTGTGCATGTCCTGGGACAAAAAGAACAATTTTCTGTCCTGGGACGGAATTAATGTCAGGGCTGGCCGGATGGCCAAGAGGTACACACACTCCTGTCTAAGATGTCTCCCCTTGGTTTGAATCCCGACCCAGCTATAAACTGTCATCCCGAAATTTCACAAGCAGGGTAATTCAGCAATGGGTGTGCCATCCCTCAGATGGACGTTAAACTGGGCGTCCCGTCTGCCGGTATTAGATGGTGGACGTTAAAGATCCCATGGTGTCCTTCGCGAAGAGTAGACGAGCTATTCTCTATTCATATATCGCCCTCAAAAATGGTTATCGACGTCACCATTAACAAATTCCAAATTCCTGCCCGAACTACTGAGTCAAACGTCAGGCCTGGCCAGCCGTTTCATGAAAGACTTTGGCCAAAAACATACCTAGCCAACCCCACAAGAATGTGGGAATAATTGCGGCCATAAAAAAAAAAGAAGAGGCAATAAATTTCACTGGATTCACATAAATATAGGCAGTCAGAGCAACTTCCACTTCTCCTTGCTTCCCAAAGCGACTGGGCACACCTCGTTCAACGTTCCATTGTGAGGGTTTGGTTGTATCTGCTGTGACTTTGCCTAGAATTTTAAAAGGTCATCTGATTGACAACAGAAAATTGAGAAACTGTTATTTTTCCCTTATAATTTACTTTTTTTTTTAATGTCAAGGGCTGTCAAGTTTGGAATCCAACAATTAGAGAAGCAAAATGGCAAAAGTGTTGGGAAACGTACCTGAAATTGGCTTCGCAGCATATTCAATTAGAAAAACGGGAAACATGGTTAAAATTAATAATTTCGAGTTTTGAATAGAAAGGGACAGGTGGGGAAAAAGGGGACGACTATAATTTTTATTTTTATTGTTGCCTCCACTCCTTTCCTCCTCCCACCTCCTCTGAATCTACCTCAAGTCATTGAGGAGCAGGGTACTGCAGCTGCAAACTTTTTCTTTAACAGGATTGAAAGCTCGTCGGGTAGCTGACATGCATGCGTGCGCACACGCGCACACACACACAGAGAGCTTGGGGGAAGTGCCATTACTTCCCGGGGCACTCTGGGTACTAGCGACGTCACAACAATGGCACCCGACCTAACAGACTCAGAGAGGACGCTCTAACCACATACCAGGGCCTTCATACTCTATGCAAAGAAAAGTGCTCACATCCAAAATACGGCTGAACAAGTGCAATGTGCTACCTTTTGTTGTTCTTTCGTATATCCTGTGATAAATCTCATGTGGGAGAAACACATTCATCAGAGGTAGTTGCAATTCCTCGATATTTGATAGTCTTGTGGGTGGATTGCTTGTGTTTCAATAATAAGCTGCAATCTCGCATGTGTGTGCATGCACACACACACACGTGTAATTATCCCAATTCGCAGTATAGTGTGAACATAACACTGGAGGTGAGGGTGCAAAGGGGAGTTGGGGTGTAGGAGGGAGAGTTGCTGGAATGATAAAAACACAATGTCAAATTGAACATCAATCTCAGCCAATGGTGTCGATGATCTCAGATGGTGAAGTAAATGCCAATGACACATCATTTGGAATATGAAAAATCGGAGCATTATTTGCCATTCCACAGCTGTACATTGAGTGATGAGCGTATGTCTGAAACCATGTCGTGAGAATGTTCCGTTCACACGGTGGGTTATTGCGTTACGCAGCAAAATCAGAGCATGTTGTGCCCATTCAGGTGGATGATTGGAAGACGCCCAATTTGCAGTTCGGACCAGATAAATACAAACTCTACAAATTACCACATAGGACTGCGTCAGTGGATGTCGACCCAACTTGTCTAGAACAGAAACGAACAACGATACACCGTTTGCATAGCAGGCTCTTGTGAGCTATCCAACTGCAAATCATCTTCCAATCACGATTTACCACAATATCCCACCATATGGTGGCAGAATCACTGTCGATATCGTACAAATCATGAAATCAATAATTTGTCTTTTCCTGTTTTGTCAACACGCATACCTGGTAGAGGGCTCCGAGTCAGTGAGACAGCTGACAGATGAATCCTCATCAGATGAGGCAATGAAATCGTCCATGCTGTCCTCGGCATCAAAGTAGCCCTGCAGCACAGCTTACTTCATTAGTCCATCATGCGCGTGTTTTTATCTCCGTCGGAGATGCCAAAAACATTTCCTACCTTTATAAATCACCACTTAAAAAGTTATGTTGACAGGGTTTGGGGAGAAGACCAGACAGTCGGGTCATCAACGAGGTGACACCACTGCCAAGCTATCAAGTACTGTTCAGATGATTCGACACTTTCAGGGTGAGGGTGTGGGGGAGTTGAACTATGACCATTTCGATATCACACAGAGAATTTGGCAAAAATTAATCTTCAGGATGAATTTTTGGGCCTTCCAGGTGAGAAGGGTGGTAGCTCACGGAACTCAATCATGACAAGCACCGAGGATACACGAGCTAAATCTACTTGACTGATTGAGTCAGGCGCGAGGGAGACGAGTTGGCAAAGAGAGGAAGGTGAGATTAAATTATAAAATCCGTGATAAATCATGGGAGGGCAAACTACAATGCGAGAGGTAAAGGGAGAGAGAAAGGTGAGGAGGCAGTATCTGTCCTTTATGTTGCCAGTGGAAGCAGGTGCCATTGCTCTCAAAAACATCCTCAGACTGCGTCAAGCATGTGTAATAAAATAATCACGATAACCTTTGACCTCATTGCCAGCTCGCTCGCTTCACTCGACCTCCATCCCGCAATCGAAAGGGACTAAATGGCCACGTTTCCTCTTCACTAGTCATCTCTGCCTTTCTGCCCTCCGACTTTCAATGGATGCGGTTTCCTCGTGGTACAAGACGTTAGGCTGTAGTCGGGGTTGTTGGTTCAAACCCAGCTAAAACTGAAGACTGCGTAAAGGACTTGAGGAAGCAGTTTCTGGCAACTGAGCTGGTCTCAGAATAATTATTGCCACAACTGAACCGTTCACGAAAGCCAAGCTCATTCACAAACGAGCTCCTGGGATGGAGTGATCCGGCTGTCCCGTCTCAGTCCGGTGGACTCGTGGTGCCCGCCCGTGCTTAGTGCAGTTTGAGGTGAAACGTCTTGGAACAACCTTGGCACGGGCAATAAATTTCCACTGAAGAAAAGGCAGTGCGCGCCACCAACTTCCCCCTCAACAAAATCAAATAATAACTAAAAACCGAAACATGGCCATGGGTTCAAGGAGCGGAACGTCGAGCGAGTAATTAATCCACTCATCGCTTGGCCATTTAATGGAAAACAGCTGGTTTTGAGCAGCCTTCTCTCTCCCATAAAACAAGTAGTGTGTGGAAGGGGAAAGGAATTCACGCACACTTGGACGACAAATGCGCAACTTCAATCATGCAATAACCACCTTCCCCCTCGACAACAAGAACAGAAGCCCCCGAATAACCCACCCCAAAAGCCCAGTTGAAGCAGACCGATCTTTGCGATTCCACGGTGATGGTTCAAAGCGATCCGATTGAAACATCTCGTCTCGCTGGAAAACACGTACGGCCAAAACGGCACGCCTGGAACCGATCGACGATTCATCGTTTAGAATAAGCGTCGGAGGTGGGAGGTGGGCGACTTTTTCATTCGCACTCGACTCGGTACAATCTCAAATGTGATCTTTCATTCTGTGATGCGTTCTCGCCAAATTTGGGGACACACATCTTTCGGTTTTGATCACTTCCGCAAAGAATGGCAAAAAGTATGAAGGCCCGTTTTGGTTTCCCATCTTGGGCACAAAGCTCGCGATGTCGAGGCCCCACGATGTGTTGACTTGGCTATTGTCTCATGTTTTTGAAATTCATGTAGAATAGGTAAACACATTTCTCCACGAGCCTCAGATGACTGCAGAAGGAAAAACTCAAAGATTAACTTTTTAATGTGGTAGACGACAGTCTTTACACACACATGGGGGTTGTCGCCGCCAGAGAAGTCTGATCCTCATGCTTTCTTTCAACAACTCCAATGTAATTTTGAATCAATCACCATAACTTCCGACGAACTCGTCCAAAATGTCAAAATGAGGGAAGCTTATCGATCCTTCGCTGAACCATCGAATGAGATATATTAGAACATTGTCAGCGAATGTGCCCAAAGCCTTGCTTTTACCTAAGCTGTCATGAAATACACATTGAAAGGTTTGGTCATGATCAATTGAAGTGGTGAAGAAGATTACCCCTTCCCCTATAATCCAGCCCCCCCCCCCCCCCACCCTAAATCTCAAAATCTACTAAAGCCGACAACTAATTTTTTTCATCATTAACCTCCCTCATGTGACCTAAGCTATCCTTACCTCCCCACTACTCCAAACCCTCCCCAAACTGAAGAACCACCCCCCCCCCCCCTCTCAACTCCATGACCTCACCAATGGGCCCACATTATGCTCCATGCTCAAGATATAAAACAGACAAAGAAAATTTGTGTGTGACAATAAGGGTTTCTCGTGCTTGTGTCAGCTTTGCCCGATGCGAGACTTCTCAGCACAACGCACCACAAGTGGACCAAAATGCAAGCAGATGGGACAACCACCTCTCCTCTACAAGAATGGCACGACCCAAAATACCCACCCTCCCTGCTGGCACGAATCTGAACAGCACACCTTTAAGGACAGCTCAGGAAAAACCAAAGCACCAAATGTAACGACCCTATCATCACTCAGGGAAGTCGAAGTGTACAAAACCAGAATCAGAACATGAGGATACCAAATACCATTGTTTGTGTGTGAGGCATGTTGATGTATCGCACAGTATAACTCACCCTGTTTTCTTTGCTGATGTAATCCAACTGCAGGCACCAAGGATGAGTCCAGATACGACTCAGCATTTGGTAGTCTGTGAAGAGCTTTGTGCCTGCCCGACTTTTACCTGCCTCATTTTGTATCGCACAGCCTGGAAGATTGTGTGAGGCAGTAGGAGGCGTTGAAATCGGAACAGAATTGTTAGTTTAGTCATCAAAATTCTGCAAAATACTGTAATTACCTTACCCAGGTGTGGTGGGAGAGGAGGGGTTGGCATTGGCCTGGGGGAATTTTGCCAGGGTGCTGGGGACAACCAGGTAGGACAGCTCAAACGCGAGCGTGCTACCAGCTATCCCAACGAGTGATTCGAATGAACATGGAAGGATGAAATGAGTTAAAGATTCCCCACAATGTCACCACCTGCTGGTCAAACAAAATACTCCAAAATATCACTGCTCCAAAACAGTCCGCCGATTCGAACAAAGGGCGCATGGTTGTGGCAAAGAATGACATCAAGAAAGAAGAATGGTACTTGCAACTATCATTTCAAGAACTTGTGAACGCTGGAAAGCGATGGCTCGCGGCAGTAAAAAAAAAAAAAAAAGAAGAAATAAACCTCGTCATAATTTTCCCAATTCCGTGCGTTCACAGCCAATTCCATTCCATTCAAACCAACAAGCATCACACTCAACGGCTGATTGCTCATAACAGTAACCGACGGCACCACGCCAATTAGACAATGACGGTTTCTCTTTATCGTAGAGATCCCAACACCTTGTGATCGTTCCGTTGAGCTAATAATCTGGCAACAGGCTGTGCGGGTGTGAAATCTCATTACCCTCGCCAGAGGTTTGTCTGTCTGTCCGTTTGTCCGCACAGAATAAATATGATTTTCTCAGCAACCGTTGGTCCGATTGACAGGAAATTTTCCACACCTCCACCTGTAGAATTTTTATTGATAATTATGATGTCATAGGTCACGTGGTATGGCGCCATCTTGGAAAAACCGAAAAAAATTGCACCTCTATCTCCGAAAGCGCTGAATAGAAATAATTGAGACATGGCTCATTCTAAAGAACTCTCCATGTGGAATAAGCCTCTTTCCAACTTCATCATCCCACCATAGTAGATGATAAATGTTGTTCCTGGGACAGCCCCAAATCTCCATTCACTTACATGTAAATTTTCCTCTCACCGCTGTTAATGATGATGTCATAGGTGCCTCCATTATCACGTCATAATTCGACGAGTACAAAACTTAATCTGATCTGCTATCCTTAATTACGGATCATATCAACAGGGTATTGGAGCTCAAGGGTGAAGCTCGATTAGTTGCTTTGGTTATCTCAAAAGCCTTTGATAAAGTTTGGCACAGGGGTCTGCTGCACAAGCTTCAGTCATATGTTGTATCTGGATGATGCATTCAATCATCTCGGCTTTCCTGACACATCGCAAGATGAAGGTGGTACTTGAGGGTCAATCTTCTCCTACTTGCTCCATCAATTCTGGTGTTCCACAGGGTTCTGTCCTTGGTCGCACATTGTTCCTTGTTTATATCAATGATCTTCCTGATATTGTTCTGTCTCAGCTAGCCATGGATGCTGATGATTCCTCACTCTACTGTACAGTATACATCTGCTGATTCACTCAATGCCACTCGTAATGAGGTTGGAGTTTCTCTGGACAATGATTTGGAGAATGTGTTGAAATGGGGGCACGACTGGCTGGTAACCTTCAATGCAAAGAAAACGAAACTGTTGTCCATATCTCGTTCGAGAAACAGGTCTTTCCCTTCTGTGCACATTGGATGCTCAACCCTAAAATAATCATCGGAGCTTCGGCTTCTTGGTCTAGACATGTCTTCTAACCTCCGTTGGGATAAGTACATCTCTGGTATTGCTAAGAGTGCTTCCAAGCGAGTTGGTTGTCTTTTGCGAGCGCAGAGGTATTTACCTCCTGAGGCCATTTTGTACCTGTATAAGGCAACTATATGTCCCCTCATGGAGTACTGTTGCCACATTTGGGGTGGAGCACCAGCTTGCCACTTATCTTTACTTGATAGGCTCCAGAAACGCATAGTCAACCTGGTTGGTGTGGAGATGGGTTCAACCCTTCAACCACTCTCTCACCGTAGGTCGATTACCATTCTTTGTTTATTCTACAGATATTTTCATGGCAAATGTTCTGCTTGACTTTCTAACTTTGTTCCTCCCATATGAGTGTTTGACAATTTACTCTGCTTTAAGAGGAATGTCAATTCATACTTCCTACATCTTTGAGGTTTAATCGCATTGTACACGACCTCTGCTACCTCCGGTGTCTTGGATGTATTCGTTTATTTATTTATTTATTTATTTTTTTATCCTTATATTTTTCTAACTTTCTCTTGGCCCCTTACCTAGAGTGGCTGTATGCCTTGTCTGGGGTGATATCCATTAACAAAAAAAAAGAAAGAAAAAAAGATCAAGATGAAATTTCTTGAGCATCATCTCAGGATAGATTGGTGGAGAAAAAAAAAAAAAAATGATGACGTCATCGGGCACGTGCTTCGACGGCCATATTTGTTTTAACACAAAAGCCTTAAAAAACCACTGAAAACATGTCCTGGCGAGAGTCTGCAATCTCTGATTGCTCCTTCTAGTTTGTATTTGTGGAAGGCACGGTCATCACGTGCACCCAAACTTTGAGCTGCCACAGAAATAAAAGGAAATTTGCTGCGCACACGCATACAAAGTCCTCACTTAAAACAATGGCCTGGGCTTGCGTAATGATTACTCAAACAAATTTTTACAAAATATTTATAGGCATGCAATTTCATCTGCTGATTAAGCGGCAAACAATCAGCGAAACAAATACAAATTGGGATTACGAGGCTGTTGTCGGAGCAGACACTCGGGCGAATGAAACTGCACTAAGCATGGACAGGATTGATGTGAGATGGAGTTCAAAGTGTGAGCTTCTCGGCTCTGTTCACTGCATTACCCTCGCCACTGACAAATAAAACATACCTATCCTGAGCTCCAAACTCGTAAATGTGTACGTGTGCAGTCACACAGGAATGTCAACGGTAATACAATTTATGCATAACAAGCGCAGATCTCGGCGAGACAATCCTTGCGCGGGATATGATTAAATTGCCCGGCTTAATGCCCACAGCTGTCTCTCGGCTCAAAAACCTCACAGATGGAAATGACAGTAAGCAGGAATAATAGCGAGCTTGTGTGTCCTCTGGGATTTCTCGTGTTCCCAAAGCTCCTGTAACCGTTCACTCGTCCTTCAATCTCAGCATAGGTAATGAAAGACGAGGTGCACCAATCGTGTACAAGACGGCTAAACGTGAAAAATTCCCACAAGCAAATCACGAAGACGGAGGAGTTGTCCTTTCTATCTTTTCTCCCTTCCTCTTCCCTCTTACTCTCTCTCTCTCTTTCTCCTCGTATCTGGCTTAAAATAAGGAAAGTTGTCAACCATTTGTAGTTTTTACAATCAAAGATGGAGTTAAAATTATTTATCACCTGGAGATGCCCATTTTTCCTGGTAATCATGAAAAAAGATACAAGGTCACACCAGTTGCGATGGTCACACCATTGGGGCAGTGGGCTCGAGGGCAATGGGGCAATGTAAAAATGGCAGTGGGCTCGAGCTGGAGTCCAGAATTGCAGAAGTTCATGGACCACGAATGAAATATCGCTTGACGCTAGCTGTGCTCTTTCTTAGTTTCAAATTGCTGGAATAGTTCAGTACCAATTGTTGGTTGGCTATGCATTTTCTAATGAACAATAATGTTTTTAATAGCACTGTTCAGTATAAAAGGCATAGTATGGATTTGACGGCCAAGCGCTCATAAACAGATAATTTCTCACCTGAGAGAAGAGTCTTGATCTGGAATCTCAAATGTTCTCCTCCTCCTCACCTCAAAAACTCCCACCCTTCTCTGTCGAATGAGGAATGTCTTCACCACTGCTCACTCGTATCTGCTGTCTCCACATTATGCTCCTCTCCCACCCACCACATCTTCGCCCTCAAAACACTTCTCCTCACTCAATTCCCCAAAAAGCAATGAGAAAAATATTGTGCAATGACACTCAATCTGTCCCAGTAAATTTAGCACTAACCGTTCTCAGCTTCTCTTGGGTGATGTTGTTAGAGCAGTGCATTTTACCCTCTTAAAAGTGACATGGCTTTAATTGCGCTTCAACTGATACTGTTTGCTTTAAGCCCATTTTGACATCACTGGCCTACCAAGAAGAAAACAACCGCTTCCACCACAAGGCCATTTGTATTACTGGTGTGGTGAGGACAGAATAGTTGTACCACACGAGGTGTTGAGCTACCTGGCTCCTCGTTTTCACACTCTGGTAACATCAAAAGAACACGTCTGAAATGGGGCAAGGGGAGTGGTGACGGGGGGAGAATAGGGGTGGCTCAGAGGGTAAAGAGGGTGGGGACGAGGTTAAACTGACTGCCCTGTGTCAGTCACGACCGCTCTTAAGGAAAAAAAACCCCAAAATGGCTTTTTGACAAGGCTGCTGTCGGCCTTTCGTCCGGTGCCATGGCTATTTATGGACCCTGCCAGGAGATCAATTCAACTCGGATATGTAGCACGGCCGTGGTGACGTACCAGAGAAGTGGTCCAAGTAGTGTCTGTACAGCTGACATTGCAGGGGGCTCAGACGGATGGACAGCACGTACTCGTGCTTGGGCGGCAGGAATTTTGTCAGCGCCGTGTAATCTTTCCGCTGTGGAGAACCACGGATGGGACGGAGAGGAAGGATATAAAAAAGAGAATTGTAACTTTCATCAACGACCATAGCAAATATGTTCACGCAAGGCTGAAGCGTTATTGCGTTTTTTGTCGTTTCCGAAAAGCGATTTGAAGGTGAGAATGAGGGATCAAATAAAAACATCACCAATAAACCATTTTATGTGACTTGACAACAGCCATCATGATCTGTTCTTAGAATCTGTATGAATGAGACATGGAAGTGGTGCGATTAGAATGTCAAGAATGGAACAGACATGAAAGGCGTGACCTTTTAATTTGCTATGTCTTCTTTGTTCTGTCTTATTGTGTATTATGACTAAACTATGTGCCTGCATTAAACTGAGGAATAAACTAAAAGGATTCAACGGGTAGGATAGAAACACATATGGCTACCCATTAAAGGAGGAATAAGATCTCTATTTCTCTTTTTAAGGCCATTTTCCCTGCTAGAGCAGGGGTTAGCCTTGCGGGCCCCATGACAATCATCATGGTTCCCTTTTTGAGGCAATGTTTTTATGGCCGGATGCCCTTCCTGACACCAACCCTTTAGTCGCTTCTTAGGACACGCAGGGATACGGTGTACCTATTCTAAACTGGGGCACACACCGGCACATTCATCCCAGCAAGCTGGTACTCAATTTGCCGACCTCGGAAGGAAGACAGGCTGAGTCAACCCTCCTGGCGTTAATTCAACGATCGACCAGGATTCAAACTCAGGATCCTAGGATCCCAAGCCAGCACCCTAACCGCTAAGCCAACACCAGGCTTAATAAGACCTCTATGACCGATGATAAACAAACAAAATGTCTAGTTTTATTTTGCATGTAATGCATCGCAAACACATCGGCAAATCTCAAGAAGAAGAGTGGGAAGGACTTTGAAAGAGAGAGAGAGAGAAAGGTGTGGGTGATAATGAAGAGAAGGAGTGTGAATGACCTTCATTCGGAAGATACCTGCACGTAAAGTGCAGAGGAGGAGAAGTGTGTAGGTGACTGTACAAAAAAAGGCGGGGAGGAATGGGGGAGAAGGGGATTGTTGGGCAGTCGACTATCATATGAACTTATGTCGAATACACTGCAGTGGGCACATGCAGGGACAGTAGGGGTCGAGGTGGGGAAAGAAGTGGTTGGCGGGAGGTGGGCGGGGGAGGAGGGGGGGCAATGGGGGATTGGGCTGGTGAGATCAGATTAATTCCACGAGCTGACTTGAATGGATCACCATTGATATCAGATGAGTCAAGCCTCCATCGTCATGTACACTCAACCAAGTAAAAAAATACAGCACAGGTTTGTGCACAAAGTCCCGTTTCCTGCCTCCTCGCAACTTCGTAAGATGAAAACTTAAACCATATTAGTAGGCTCATTTTGGGCTTGAAATGCCTTTTAGACTTCACTCATTATCTTGCCTGTGTGCACTCTTTCATGAGCCAACATACTTATTCCTATTCGTTATTACCTTTGCCCACCGAAAGTTGTCTGTCCCATAAAGTTGTGGACCAATTCAGATGAAATTTAGTGGACAGGTTGGGAACGCGACAAGGACGAAGCGAATCGATTAGATTTTGGTGAAGATCTGGATCCGATTACAATAAGTTTTGTTTAGCGATTCTTCACCATTGAGTGATCGGGCCAAAAAGGATATATAGCATGATATCTTAAAAGGTTATGGCCGGATTCGGACAAAACTAGGTGGATGAGTTGGTTAATGACAAGAACGAGCCAATTAGATTCTGCTTCCGGTCCAGAAGCAGATCTGGCCTATCAGTGGAATACAAAATGTAAACTACTAAGCCGACGTTCTATGCACTCTACCCAGTGCTGTTCTAGTTCAATACTGTATTTACATTGGTCTGCCATTTTTTAGAAAGCTAAAAGATCCTGCAACGAAAATAATTACAACTTTAACAGCACTCAGTGGAGCGCACATCTATGCCAGGCTGAACAGTTTACGTTTTGTATCCCACTGATAGGCTGGACCTGAACCAGAATCAAATCGGTTCGTTCTCATAATCTAACCAACTCATCCACCTAGTTTTGTCATAATCTGTCCACAACTTTTGGAGATATCATGTTATATATTGTTTTTTGCCATATGTTTTTTTTTGCCATTTTTGCCATTGATGAAGAACCATTGAAAAATTATTGTATCCGGGTCCGGATCCGGATCTTCACCAAAGTTTAATCGATTCGTCCTTGTCACACATGCAAACTGTCCACCAAGTTTCGTCCGACTCCATCCACAACTTTTTAAAATGCCCTGCTCAGACAGACAGAGGTGAAAACAACCTCTGACAACCTTCGGTGGTGGAGGTAATTAGATTAATTAGTTACAAAAACAATTAAATAAGAAAAGATATTGCAGTTGAACATAACAGCTTGCAAGGAGTGAGAGGACTATATACTTCATACTAGCACTAATACTAGCACAGTATGCTTGCAGACTGCAAGCAGATGGGTGGGTGCATCCTATGTGCAGACATAATAAATATAAGCTTCACACAGCTTGGAAGAATAGTAATTGCCTCTGCAATCAAAGGTGGACGGAGGTTGTTTTCACCCCGATTTGTGTCTGTCTGTCAGTGAGCAGGATATCTCGAAAGGTTGTGGACGGATTCAGACAGAGCTTGGTGGACAGGTTGGGTGTGTGAGTTTAGTTGATTGAAAAGTAAAATAAAACAAGTGTTACGCCTAGGTCCCCCGTCGGTGAAGTAATTTGAGTTGACAAAGTAGAAGACGCAAGGCGGCCATCTTGAATTTTGACGTGGCGACCCAATTTTCAATAGCGTTCTTCCTTATGCCTAGATACACCCACACACCAGATTAGAAGTTGGTACTTCGCTTATTTTACAAGATATTTCGTTCACAAGGTGCAGACATATATATGGTGGCGGCCATCTTGGATTTTGACGTGGCGACCCACTTTTCAATAGCGTTCTTCCTTATGCCTCGATACGCCCACACACCAGATTAGAAGTTGGTACTTCGCTTATTTTTCCAGATATTTCGCTCACAAGGTTCAGACATAGATGGCGGTGGCCATCTTGGATTTTGACGTGGCGACCCACTTTTCAATAGCGTTCTTCCTTATGCCGAGATACGCCCACACCCGAGATTAGAAGTTGTTACTTCGCTTATTTTACAAGATATTCCGCTCACAAGGTTCAGACATACATGGTGTCAGACATACATGGCGGTGGCCATCTTGGATTTTGACGACGTGGTGACCCAATTTTCGATAGCGTTCTTCCTTATGCCTAGATACACCCACACACCAGATTAGAATTCGGTCCTTCGCTTACGCACGCACAGAGGGGGAAAACCATAGTCCCCCTTTCGCTTTTCAGTGCGACGGGGGGCAATAAAACCTTTGCTCAGGTTACACATTTAATTTGGTCGCTTGATTCACCTGTTAATTTTGAAGGTTGATTCAATGTTTAGTAAAGATAAATGTTTAAATAGCTATACTCCTCAAAAGAGAAAGGGGGAAAACATCCTTATGAAAAACGTATGTCAACACACCATTCAATTTTGCTTGACCACATTTTCCTCCTTTACATTTTCACAAATTTAATTTGTATTCTCACTTTTTAATTACCTTGACATCGTGACATAACATTGATCAAAATTTAACCGACAGTGACGTGGAATTTCATTATCATGACACAACGTAAGAAGAGAAGCAATTAAACAATGTCTGAAATTTCCATTTCCCCAATGAGTACGAGTACGAAGTAGTGACAACGAGAACAAGGACGTTACGCCGAGAGAAATTAACACAGAACTTGAGGTTTCAGCTTTGGTTCCTGGGTAGGGAAACAATGCTCGGCTATCTTTGGCCACAAACAAAATGAACGGTTGCTTCAATTGATGGTAGTCTTGTCTCCTTCAATTTACGACGTGCACCTGAGTCAGTGTTAAAGAAGGAATTGAGTGGGACACTGATGTTGGTTCAAACCACTGATGTTGGCTCTAAATTCCGCTCCTTCCGTCAGAATGTTGTCCAGCACTGTGTTTTGATGGACTTGCCGTGGCCATGTAAATAATGTAAAAAAAATTCCAGATCCCCCAAGTACAAGTGTGCAAGCATCGATTTAGGAGATGCGTTTTGCTTTCAGACATCCCCAGTAAAAATAAAAGTCTTCAATCTGGAAAGTAGAATTTGACGTGAACACTGTGACGTTTGATCTCAATTAAAGGTCACATTAAAACGAGAACGACACTGGGTGGAAGAGTGCATACCTCCGCCAGGCTGAACAGTTTACGTTTTGTATCCCATTGATAGGCTGGATCTGCATCCGGACCTGAACTAAAATCTAATCGGCTTGTTCTCGTCATCTAACTAACTCATCCACCTTGTTTCGTGCTTATCCGTCCATAACGTTTCAAAATATCGTGTTATATATCGTTTCGCCACCCCACATCTCTCAATGGTGAAGAATCACTTAAAAATTTAATTATCGTATCCGGATCTTCACCAAAACCTCATCAATTCGTCCTTTTCACACACCAAATCTGTCCACAACTTTTTGAGATATCCTGCTCACAGACAGATTAAAAAAAAAAAAAAAACAGGTAGACAGGGGTGAAAACATAACCTCCATCCACCGTAGTTGGCAGAGGTAATTAAAGGTTAACCGAGAGAGAGAGAGAGAGAGAGAGAGAGAGAGAGAGAGAGAGAGAGAGAGAGAGAGAGAGAGAGAGAGAGAGAGAGAGAAAAAGAAAGAGAAAGAGAGAGAGAGAGGGAGAGAAAGAGAAAGAGAAAGAGAGAAAGAGAAAGAGAGAAAGAGAGAGAGAAAGAGAGAGAGAGAGAGAGAAAGAGAGAGAGAGAAAGAGAAAGAGAGAGAGAGGAGAGAGAGAGGAGAGAGAGGAGAGAGAGAGAGGAGAGAGAGAGAGAGA
>NC_136274.1:21054780-21257280 GCF_964187855.1 Myxine glutinosa
TACTGATTGCCTGCAAAAAGGGACGATACCAGAAAGTAAAGCATGGTGCCTGATTTGCAAAAGCCAATATACCAACAGTGAAGCCATTTACAATAGTCTTTTTTCTTTACATCATTTAAATTTTCACTAAGCTGGCCTCCAAAACCTGATGCAAATTGGGCATTCATTCTCTGTCATCCAGGCCATTCCTTGAAAAATCAAAGCTACTCAGCCTAAAAAGGCCGTTGTCCATACTTCAGTGGAGTACTGCTCTCCCCTATGGGCTGGCACACCAACAACATATCTCTACTCAAATTTGAGGAACTGGGATTGGATGAAAACTGGGTGTTAATACATCCTTTTTGAAGATGATTAACAGGTTGCTCATCACAAAAAACCCCCAAAAGGCCTCGCCAAAATGACAGTCAGCCATCTTGGTCAACCCACTGTGACATCACTGGGTTCCTAAACCGCCATTTTGTTTCAGCCAATTGAGATTTTTCACTCACTAACAGGGAACGTGAGCTGGGTTTAGACTGTTGTTTGACAGGTTTCTGCATTGGTCCTGTGGTCTTGTGTTTGGGAGGTTTGTTGTTTTTGATTTAACAATGTTTAAAAATATGACCTGTCGGCCGATGGTCTTGGATTGGTTTAGAATAGTAGCATGGCCGTGGCGTTTTCGCCGAATAAAGTTGTCTAAATGAAGGTTTTGGTAAGTTATGGATATTATTGTATGCATGAGGTTATATGCTTTTGGATTTTGTTCGGATTGTGCACTGATTGCTTATAAATCGGGATTTATGACTTTGTAAAGGAATTCCTTGGGAGAAAATGGACTTTATGCTTTGAGCAACCTCACAGGTTTATTTCAACTTTGATTTGATTTGTTTTCGGTTTTGGTGGTCGCTGAGGTGGCTGAACACTAAACGACAACAAATTTGGTGGAAATCCGATAAATTTTGACAAACTTACAGCCTTCAAAGGCGTAGCTACTCACACCGTTCCGTTTACCTGTGTTTATGTGGCTTTCTTCGCTAACCCGAAGAGAATCAGTTACTGTCGTTGTTTACCCAGACTGAATTTCTGCACGAACCCTAAGCCGAATACTGGAAGGCCGTAACCACTGCCGCCGTTTACCCACACAGCTGTGAATTTCTTCACGAATACCTCAAGCGAGTCATAGTTAGTGCCGTCATTTACCCACGCTTCTTTGAATTTATTCACTAACCACAAACCTAATATCTAAAGATATATATATATATATATATATATATATATGTATATATATATATATATATATATATATATATATATATATATATATATATATATATATATCATCGCTCATACATATATATACTAGCCGAATGCACCCGGCGTTGCCCGGGTTCTTTTTGAATGAATTTACTACTATAATTCAGCTTTTACTCGCGGCCGTAGAAGATTGACTACTATAATTCAGCTCAGCTTTCAATTGCGAAATGGGCCCAGCCCGGCGGAAGTGGCCTCGACCGGCCTCGCCACCTAGCCTATAACCTTCCCGGGGCTCGTCCCGACATTTTTTGTTTCAGAAATTTCCTATCTTTCACCGTTCAGGAGATTGGCACGTGCAGCCAAACAAACAAACAAACAAAAACTTTCTTTTACATATATATAAGATATATATACATTTAACATTTAACTGAGGAAGCAAACTAACCCTATGACATGACGCTGACATCATGTGCATACATTATACCAACATCACCTCCAAACTAGGAGGCATCCACGTGGTAATATCTGTGCCACGTGGATGCCTCCTTGTTTGTATATATATATTGCCATCATGTACCCATGCTCCTGTGACGTTTTCTCTAACCCGACACAGAGAGAGCCGTGGTTACTCCCACCGTTTACCCACACTGATTTTCTTTGTCAATCCGAAGCCTAATACCTTAAGGATTTCACATGGCAAATTATGATGATCAGTCATTTAAATTTTACCTTTAATATTCTGACCTGCCTCACGTGTTTATTTCAACTTCATTTGATTTCTGTGTTGGTGTTCGCGGGAGTGGTTGTACACTCGATTACAACAAATTTGGTAAAAAGCCAATGGATTTTGACAAACTTGCAACCTTTAAAGACCCACACCCCTTTCCCTTCCCGTCACTCTCCTTAAAGTTTAGAGTTGATATGTTATGCTTAAAAAAAAAATCATTCTGTACAGTAACTCGCGGGGGGTAACGTGTTACGCAGGTGGGATATTCCGAGAAGCAATGTTGACAGTGCAAATGGTGGGATATCCTGGAAAGCTCCGTTCAAAGTGTGAATGGTGGGATATCCCGCGAAGCTCAATGAAAGCGCAGCTTAAATATTTTCATGTGGCCGCAAACAGCCGTGAAAACGCAAAGCACAGGCCTGCGAATGTAGAAGCAGGTCATGCTTGCAGCTCGTGGAAGATATGTTTTTTTGTGTATGCACAGTTGTTTTGTGCATGGCTGGTGGAAGGTATGTTTTAGAACTGTCATGCTCATGGCTCATGTCGTCGTAAACCACGAATACGTGGGACACAGGGTCGCAAATGTAGAAGCAGGTCGCAATTTATCAACTGCAAATAAGTGGAACCCGCGAATGTTGGGACCATGGATGTCGGGGTCCGACTGTATCACGCTATGTTTAGTTTTTGGCCCTATCACTCAATGGTTAAGAATCACTTTAAAAAATTCTCGGATCCGGATCCAGATTTGGATCTTCGGCAAAATGTTATCAATTCGTCCTTGTCATACACCCAACCTGTCCACCAAATCTTGTCCGAATCCGTCCACAATGTTTTGATATATACTGCTCACAGACAGACAAACAAACAGAGGGGTGAAAACATAACCTCTGTCCACCTTCGATGTCAGAGATAATAATAAAACAAAGAGATGCAACATTAACTGTGCAGTAAAAGCAAAACATTCCCAGGTGAGCGCCATGTGATATGGCGGGAAGTAATTGTTCTGACCTGTACACAGCCGGCGAGCAGCTCATACAAAATGTGCGCACGCTTCTTCATGACTCGAACATCAGAAAGTGTCGAGTCTGAGCACTGCCCGTTCTGAATGGGGTTGATGAAACGATTGCGAAACTCTCTTGAGGATCCAAGGAGATTTTCTTTGATGAAGTTGACCATGCAGTGGTCTGTAAAACATTGGGAATCAAGTACAAGAGGAATACAATGAAAATAAGATAAAAAGGCAGAAAAGCAAAAGGAAGAAGAGAAACAAGAGGAAGTAATGAGAAAGAAAAACAAAAGAGGGAGGAAAAGGGGGCAGAAGGAGGGAAGAAGGTTGGAAAAAAAAACGAGGGAAATAGGGGTGGTAGGGGGGGGGGGTGAGGGGAGGGGAAGGGAAGAAAAAAAGACTGCAGAGAAGAGTGAGGGGGGGGGGGGGGGGGAGAAAAAAAAAGATGAAAAGGTGTGCATGGCAGCAAAATAAGAGGTGAAAAGAAAAAATAGGGGGATGGGAAATGGATAAATACGGGGTAGGGAATGAATAAAGAGGGGGTAAGAAGTGAATAAAGAGGGGGGAGGGTATGGTGTGGATAAAGAGGGGGGGCAGGGAGTGGATAAAGAGAGGGGAGGGAGTGGATAAAGAGGGGGGTAGGGAGTGGATAAAGAGGAGGGGGGGTAGGGAGTGGATAAAGAGCAGGTAGGGTGTGGATAAAGAGGGGGGTAAGGAGTGGATAAAGAGGGGGTAGGGTGTGGATAAAGAGGGGGTAGGGAGTGGATAAAGAGAGGGTAGGGTGTGGCTAACAAGGGGGTAGTGAGTGGATAAAGAGGGGGTAGGGAGTGAATAAAGAGAGGGTAGTGAGTGGATAAAGAGGGGGTCGGGAGTGGATAAAGAGGGGGTCGGGAGTGGATAAAGAGGGGGTAGGGAGTGGATAAAGAGGGGGTAGGGAGTGGATAAAGAGGGGGTAGGGAGTGGATAAGGAGGGGGCATGGAGTAGATAAAGAGGAGGCAAAGAGTGGATAAAGAGGGGGCACGGAGTGGATAAAGAGGGGGCATGGAGTGGATAAAGAGGGGGCATGGAGTGGATAAAGAGGGTGTAAAAAGTGGGAAAGAGAAAAGAAAAGGGAGAGATGAAAAAGGCAACCAACATTGATGGAAATGTGCATGGGAAGAGTTGGACAAGGTTTGAAAATGTAGATCACATGAATCCGAAACACTTAAAATCATATACTCTTCCATCTGGGGTTTAACTCCACAGGAAATATTACCTGTCAGATGCATTCATCCAACAATGGCACATTGGTAGGGAATGGTCATGACAAGTCATTTGCCTCATTTTCTCAAATCGACAACCATTAACATCATTCTTCAATCAAAAACTTATCTCAGCCAATCCCACCAATCCAAAGCAAATCTCCCCACCCATCATCCAATTCCCGTTTGCCCTTTCCAATAACGAGTGTTGAGGTTCTTTCTTTAACCGTCATATTCATGGCATCACGCAACACACAATGACTGTTGAACGAACGAGCCGCTGCCTTGGTCCATGCCACAATGCGGCATTTCTTGAAGATTTTATTCTTATTTTTCTTTTGTTCAATCCTCCGCTTCCCTGTCATCACCTTCTCCAGATGCGCACTCGTCCCTTGTGCTTCTCTCCTCTGCCATGTGGACATTTAATCTTAGTCACTCAAATTCTTCTCTCTTTGAGGTCCTGGACATTTAGGGATTCATGACATTTTTTGTCATAATTGCTTTGGAATAACACGATCAACAATTTTATGTCTCACCCAAACATGAATCCTCTTCTTCCCCATTGATGGAGCATCACCCTCTTAAAGTAAACCAAGTAACAGGTTAATGGCATCATACATATGGATCAGTTCGTACTTATCTGGAAGGAAAATCGGTTATGCTGCATTATTAAAGACATAGCAAGGTACGAATGCGTAGGTAAAGGTAATTTGACCCACCATGCCTGTCCTGCATCCACACCCCATCATTCTCTTTTTCTGCAAGTAGTGCTAATTATTCAGCTTAACACAAGCGGGGAAATCAATAAATGTACCAGCCCACGCTGGCCTATTCCTTAAAATCATTAATTCAGGAGGATCTTTACTCTCATCAACCTAAATGCAGAGGGGACAGATCAGATGGGGTGTATGATCTCACCAGGACAGCGTGCTCCAAGATGCGGCACTCACTGCTGGCATCGCATGTGAATGACCGCTTGACATTTATTACCCTCGTCAGAGAACAGGGAATTGCATTTGGGTTTGTTAGTTTGTCTGTTTGTCCACACATAACATGAGTAATGAGTATGTCTATTAATTACATACCATTGGAACCAAGTACGTCTATTAAATGTGTACTAATTACCCAATGGAATGTACAATATTAATTACATACAACTAGGTCTGTTATTAGTCTCTCCCCGAAAGGGTGGTGAAACTATTGCAACGACTCTGTGTGTATGTGTCTATCGGTGCGTGTCTGTCTGTGCATGTGTCCCTGTGTGTGTGTATGTCTCTCTGTGTATATGTCTGTGTGTGTATGTCTCTCTGTGTGTATGACTGTCTTTGTGTGTGTATGACTGTCTTTGTGTGTGTATGACTGTCTTTGTGTGTGTATGTGTGTACGTGTGTACGTGTGTACGTGTGTACGTGTGTGTGTGTGTGTGTGTGTGTGTGTGTGTGTGTGTGTGTGTGTGTGTGTGTGTGTGTGTGTGTGTGTGTGTGTGTGTGTGTGTGTGTGTGTGTGTCTGTGTGTCTGTGTGTGTGTGTGTTGGAGTTGGCTGCTATCTCCACACATGGCTGGGTTTCAGGAGACGGAAACCCTACCAGGTCCGTGTGTGTCCCCATCTATATATTTTTCACTCTAATTTGTTTTCCCTGCAAAGGCTTGTCAGAATATTTTATTGATAGGGCCCCATAAAAAAAGTATTATCTTATCACCCTCGCGCGCATCACTTTTGGAAGAATTCCGATTTTTTTTATTTATCGTCTTTTCGGTCTTTTTTTGCTCGAAAAGCGGACGATTCCTTTTGCGCTCCGGAAGTCATCGGATCGATAGTTTTTACTTTATGCGCATGCGCAGTTACCACAATGACTGTTGATTCTTTGTGTGTGAAAAAACAAAAACAAAAAAAACCGCTCTCCCTCATCACTTCTCCAGCCTGGATAGGGTGATAAGATAATTTTTTTTTTTATGGGGCCTAACACTGACGTCATCGGTCAAAGTTAAAATCTGAACATCTCTGAAACCGCTCAACGAAAAAAGTGGAAACTTGGCATGCCATCAACTTATAATTGGGTGTAAAGTGTGATAATGATGAAATCATCGGTGTAGTGGTATTCTAGCCATAATTAGTTGAATCAATATCCTTATATGAAAAATCTGAAACTTCCTATATCTGATCTGCAACCCGGGATGAGTGGAAACTAAATTTATGATGTCATCGGTCCATCGTGTGGCGGCAATAATGGATTGAAAATAAAAACATAAAATTTCTTCTCCTGAACCGCTTAACAGATCGACACTAAACTTTATACATATGATAGACTAGCCAAGATGATCGTAGTTTGAATTTTTTTTCATATTCATCTTCATCGACACAATTTAGCCTCAATGTGCACAAATAACCACCTTTAGAGGCCATTTTTCCCCGCAAAGCGGGGGTTGGCCTTTTTCGGGAACCGTGGTTGTTGTTGTTTTTCGGTCCCCTTTTTGAAGCAATGTTTTACGGCCGGATGCCCTTCCTGACGCCAACCCTTTTTGCCGCCCTTAACGACAAACTCAATGTGCACAAATGTAGTTGGTTAAATATCCTAATAATCAATCAATAATCAATAAAGCTACAGATAATGGCAATGTATGTGACCTAATAGGGTGCATTGATGATATGGGTAAATAGACCATAATAATAGCGTGTTCAGTAAACATTGGTATTTTCTTCATAATGAGTACGCGAGTGTAGGCTATGCGCTCTCCCGAGTGAGTGCCGTTCTAGCTAATTACGTAATAACACACCAGCGCACAAAATACACCACACAGAATCACACAAAAGTCCTGGTGGGGTGTCTAATCTCTGATTGCTATTTCTAGTTCATTTCGTCATCGAAGCTGCTGACTAAATTGAGATTCAAACCCAAACCAGATCCCCGACTGCAAGCTTGCCACAAAATAACTCTCTTGTCGGATTAGTTAAATACGGCTATAGCTATGTTCAAATCCATATCATGCGAAAGCTCTTGAAGAAAGCCAAGCATAAATAGGATATTGCACAAAAAAATGGCTGAGAGCAGGAAAGACAAAACATCACTCAATTCATTTTTTCAGTGATTCTAATTCTCCTTACTTTTGCATCCAAGTCTTTAGAGCTTGAACCTTTTTTCCTTGATGAAGAGAGGAGGCACTGAACACAAGCATTTCAATTCGGGATCATCGCAAACATCCATTTTGGACCTTGGATGTGGGATAAAAGCGTCAGCTTTTTACCGAAGCTTGCAAACACACACAACTGCATTCCTCGTTGGAGAACAGGCATGGTGTACAAAGACAAGCTGCAGCTTCAACACACTGTGCCCTGAATGCCAACCTATGTTGAAAGGAAAAATGGCTGGGGTCTGCAAGGGGGTTACCTCAAAAAAACCTTTTTGCAAATTGGATTCACAGCAGCGTCTGTAATTACCGCAATCCGTTTGCTTTCACCGAAAGCCTCGGCATACGTACGGTCATGATTCATTCCTCATGCAGGTAAAGTGTTACACACATTCAGTGTCTGCACGTTTGTCTGAGCCCGACTGGCCTCCCCTGGAGGAATTGGAATTCACTGCCCACCTGTCCCATGCAAGGTTACCGGTTAAAAGTCATTCTGCTCCTGCCCAAATGAGGCTCTTCGTTTGCCCACCTTGTTAAATTCAGATCATCCAAGTCAATCATTTGCCCATTGTGGCTCTCCCAGGCAACACATCTGTCAGAGCAAGCACCATCTGCTCTGACCTGCTTGCTGATGAGCTGCTGCAGGCTAAACACTTTTTTTTTTTTTAAACAAAGTCGGACGAACCTTAACCAATGAGAGGAAGAAAACATTTTATTTCGTTCAAGTGTGGTACTGATTAACATTTGAAAACGTAGGCTGACGAGGCACATCCATCCTGAGCCCACATTGAAAGGTAATTAGAAAAGGTGGAGTTGGAATTCAGGTATCGTTAACTATAATGCCCCAACTCTCAAAACATTATGGTGTTATTAGAACATTACAAGAAAATCTGATTAATCCACCAAAATTTGGGCACTGCTTTGGATATTTTTATCATGGCTAGAAATAATAATGGGGTCATAATAGTCTTCCTGTTTCAAGGCTGGCAGGATGACCAAGAGGTGCACACACCTGCCGATATAGCCTGGGTTCGAATTTCAGCCCAGCTATATTAAACTGTCATACAGGTTTTGCATAGGCACGAGGCAGGGTGATTAATCATAGGTGTGCCATCCCTGCAATGCATGTTAAACCGGACGTCTCATCTGCCGGTATTCGTTGGTGGATGTTAAAGATCCCCACTGCATCTTTCACGAAGAGTAGGTGAGTTATCGCCGGCAGCAAGAACAAACAAGCGTTACGCCTAGGTCCCCCCGGTGAAGTGATGAGTTGACAAAGTGGAAGACGCAAGGCGGCCATCTTGGATTTATTTTGACGTGGCGACCCAATTTTCAATAGCGTTCCTCCTTAAGCGTAGATACACCCACACACCAGATTAGAAGTTAGTAGTTCATTTATTTTTCAAGATACTAATTTTCAATTTTTTTTTTTTTTTTTTTTTTTGTATACTGAATCGAGGCTCGTGAAAGAGCTAACATTTACTTCACAAACAAATCAACCAGACAAACAAAATATATAAAAAGAGGGAGCGGAAAACAAGATGGGGAGAGAAGGGGAAGCACACAAACACAACATTTGAGAGCAGGAAGATGTGTGGAAGGGAGAGGGCTTGGGGGGAGGAGGCGTGGGAAGGGGGTGGGGGGGAGGGAGAAGTATAAAACACAAGGACACCAAGGACTTCCAGGACAGAAGTTGGTATTTCAAAAAAGTGGAATTGGGGTGAAATTAGCGGGGGTAGAAAAGATCAAGGTTTTGGATGGGGGAAGATAAGAGATGGTGGTGAACAGCTGTTTTAAAGACCTGGAGGGAGGAGTGGGATTGAAGGGAGTGAGGGAGTTTGTTCCAGAGGCGGGAGAAAAGAGGAATGAAAGAGTGAAGGTGAGCAGAGTCTTGATTTTGGCAGTTTTACCATAAGAGGGTTGCTGGCAGATCTTGTGCGCCCTGCAGGATTATTTGGGGGACAGAGCACAGACAGAGCAGGGGGAGTTAGGCCAGAGAGAAGTCGGTAGAAGACAAAAAAAACCACCAACCTTCCTGCGGTGAGAGTGTGAAAGGCAGTCAGAATCTTGGAGTTAGCTTCATCGCGGGAGATTCCAATGATTCTGAATGCTTTGGTTCCAACAGCGTGAAGACGAGCTAGGTGTGAGGCAGGAGCACCAGCCCAGAGGGGAGAGCAGTATTCCATTGAGCTGCGGATGAAAGCCTTGTATGTGGTGAGGAGCTCAGGTGTGCCAAGGAAGGACTTCGCACGACGGAGGATGCCCAGTCGGCGACTGGCTTTGGAGGCCAGCTTGGAAATGTGGTTTTCCCAAGAAAGATCATGGCAGATAGTAAGACCCAAAAGCGTGAGCGACAGAACTTCTTGGAGAGGATTGTTGAGAAAGTAGATGGGAGGGTTGTCCAGTCGATGTTTTCGGAGAGACATAGTAAGAGTGTGAGATTTGTCAGGATTGAAAGACATGTTCCACTTGTTTGCCCAGTCTGTGATTTTGTCCAGGTCTGCAGAGAGTGAGGAGGCTGCAGACTGCCGATCTGAGGGATGAAGAATGGAGCGACAGAGAGTAGAGTCATCAGCAAAGAGATACAGAGGATTTTCAAGAGAGTCAGAGAGATCATTGATGAAGACCAGAAAAGGCACAGGGCCCAGAACACTGCCTTGTGGAACTCCAGCCTGAACAGGAAGAGGAGATGAGAGAAACCCATTCAGGGCCACACGTTGACTACGACTCGAGAGGAAGTCCGCCAGCCATGCGTGGAGATTTCCATGGATACCAAAAGAGGAGAGTTTGGTGAGCAGAGCGGGGTGCCAGACCGTATCGAAGGCACGTGATATGTCAAGGGAGACTGCTCTAATTTCCTGTTTGGCATTGAGGACCTCCATCCATTGTTGAGAAAGCAGAAGCAGCATGTCCAGGTCTGAAACCAAATTGATGATCAGAGATCAAGCCATTGGAGAAGAGGAAAGATTTCATATCTGAAGCAATGATGGATTCCATGACTTTGCTGATAATTGGGAGAAGGCTGATTGGTCTGTAGTTGCTGGGATCTGTTTTTGCACCTTTTTTGTGCAAAGCGGTGATGTTGGCAGATTTCCAAGCAGATGGAAGATGACCTTGAGCAAAAGAGAGGGCGAAGAGAACAGAGAGAGGGAGTGAAAGAGCGGAAGAACAGGATTTTAGGACCCGTGGGCTGATGCCGTCAGGTCCAGTTGCAGAATCCGAGTCGAGGGTTGACAGAAACTTTTCCACCTTGTCAGGAGGAAAGGACACAGAGTCCAGGAGCAGCTGGGTACGACTGGGTACGGTGGGTACAGAGAGGGATGGGTTTGGGACACAAGATTTAGAGGCAAACACAGAGTTGAGGCATTCAGCTTTTTCACGTGCGGAGTCAGCCGTGTGGCCATTTGAGGTGAGGGAGGGGATGGAGGGGGAACAAACACCAGAAACAGATTTGACCAGACGCCACCAGGATTTGGAAGAGGGAGACAGATAAGAGAGTTCGGTCCTGAGAACGGAGAGATATTGTTTCCTGGCTCTCCTGAGGGTGGACACACACTTGTTTCGGGCTTTGTGAAAGGAAATGAGATTTCCTTCCGTTGGATTTGCTTTCCAGGAGACGAAAGCAAGTTGTTTCTGGGCAATAGCCTCACCACAAGATTCCGTGTACCATGGACGGGAGGAAGGGTATGACAACAGAAGACAAGATGGGATAAATCTGTGCATGAGAGAGAGCAGTTTGCTTTGGACGAATTCCCAGGAAGAATTGATGTCAGAGGCAGTGGAGATGGGAGACCAATCCAGACGATTGATGGCTGCTTGAAGACCGTCCCAGTCGGCCTGAGTGAAATGCCAGACTCGTCGACGCTGAGGAGGCTCTCTGAGAATGGTCAGAGAGATGTCCACTTTAACAAGCACATGATCAGAAGAGCCGATTGGAGCAGAAGAAGAGCAGCAGACATTTTCAGGGAAGTTAGTCATAACCACGTCCAGAAGAGAAGATGCTCCGTTGACTGAAATCCGGGTCGGGAAATTGACATTGTGTCAGTCCCAGTGAGTCACAGAAGTCCTTTGCTGAAGAGCCATGGCTGGTGAGAGAGATACCCACACCCAGCCAACTGGCATGGTGACAGTTGAAATCACCACATATGAGGAAGAGAGAGTTGGGATGGGTAGATAGAAGTTGGTCCATATTCTCAGACAGCGAGATGTAGATGGAGTCATCACTGTTTGGTGGACGGTACAACACACATATGAACAAAAGGTGGGAGCGAAGGGGAAGCCGTAGTCAAAGGTATTCCTGGGGGTGAGGTGGAGAGAGGGCATTGCAGGGCGAGTGAGGAAGAGAGTTTTTTATAAAGATAGCAACCCCACCTCCAGGACGAGGCTCAGGTCTATCATACCTGAGGAGGGAGTAACCTGGGAGAGATACCAAGGAATCAGAGACATCATGAAGGAGGAATGTTTCTGTGAAGCAGATCACGATCAATAGGGTTCTTCCATATGCCTAGTTGCACCCACACACCAAATTAGAATTTGGTCCTTCGCTTACGCACGCACGGACATATTTCACTCACAAGGTTCAGACATATATATATATATATGGTGGCCGCCATCTTGGATTTTGATGTGGCGACCCAATTTTCAATAGCGTTCTTCCTTTTGCCTAGATACTCCCCCACACACCAGATTAGAAGTTAGTAGTTCATTTATTTTTCAAGATGTTCCGCTCACAAGGTTCAGACATACATGGCGGTGGCCATCTTGGAGTTTGATGTGGCGACCTAATTTTCAAATAGGGTTCTTCCATATGCCCAGTTGCACCCACACACCAAATTATAATTCGGTCCTTCGCTTACACAAGCATACACAGACAGACGCACACACGGACGGAGGGGAAAACCATAGTCCCCCCTTTCGCTCCGCGGTGCGACGGGGGACAAATATAAATTCCAACTCTAACCTTCAGAGGCACTGCATCAGCAGCTCAGCTGTTCCCTCAGCAAAGGATGCTACCTTCAGTCATGTGCTGCATATGAAAGAGGAAGTTTTCATTAGCATGTCCTATGGCACCCAGAACAACTTTAAAACGCTCTATTTTAAAAGTTACATGAAGGCACCTATTTAACGGATTCAGATGTCTTTGGAATCGGATTTGCACTGGAGTGGGAGCCTTTTCAAAAGTTTAAACAAGCGTTACGCCTCGGTCCCCCGTCGTTGAAGTGATGTGAGTTGACAAAGTGGAAGACGGAAGGCGGCCATCTTGGATTTTGACGTGGTGACCCAATTTTCAATAGCGTTCTTCCTTATTCCTGGATACACCCACACACCAGATTAGAAGTTGGTACTTCACTTATTTTTCAAGATATTCCGCTCACAAGGTTCACACATACATGGCGGCGGCCACCTTGGATTTTGACATGGCGACCCAATTTTCAATAGCGTTCTTCCTTTTGCGTAGATACACCCACACACCAGATTAGAAGTTAGTAGTTCGTTTATTTTTCAAGATATTTCGCTCACAAGGTTCAGACATGTATATGGTGGCGGGCATCTTGGATTTTGACGTGGCGACCCAATTTTCAATAGCATTCTTCCTTATGCCTAGATACACCCACACACCAGATTAGAAGTTGGTACTTCGCTTATTTTTCAAGATATTCCGCTCACAAGGTTCAGACATACATGGCGGTGGCCATCTTGGATTTTGACGGGGGTTGCACCCACACACCAAATTAGAAATCGTTCCTTCGCTTACGCACGCACGCACGTTCGCCCACACGCACTGACCCACGCACACACGCACGCACACACGGACGGAGGGGAAAACCATAGTCCCCCTTTCGCTCCGCGGTGCGACGGGGGATAATGACGACCTCACTCCAGAGACATGACCCATTGGAGGAAGATTGAGCACTTTTAAAATTCAGCGATGCAAAACCAAAACGCACGTTGAACCCACCGGTGAGTTCTTGCAAACCTTCTGAACACAGATATGCAATTCAAAACTGTTCAGGGAAGGCAACATCCTTTTACGGAGTAAAAAATGAACATGTATGACGGACAGCTCCTACGCAGGCCTTCCACCAGTCGATGCGAAGATAACGTCACTGTTATTATGAACACCAACTTCAAAATTGGAGTAATGCAATTTGAGAACTCAGAAATACCGAAAGTCAACAGTGTGTCGCACTTTCATTGAGAATCTGGACAAAAGAAAGACGATGGTAAAATGGGTGCCACACATCCCAACAACCCTAACCCTAACATCCCCACAGCACAGTAAAAGCTGAACTGCCTGGCTCTGTGTCAACAGCATCTTCGGCATTTTCTTTCTTGGAAGGTGATACTTTCTTGGGACGTGCCATTTTTGGAGATGGAACCTGGCATTGCAATTATGAGAAGCCAGAACTGAAATATTGTTTCAGAGTGGAGAGGGCCAACTTCTCTGTGTAAACAAACATAACATTTGCATAAACATTTCAGATTTTGCAAGGTGGGCCTTTTTTGGGGGAATTTGGTTGCAAATTATTCCTGTTTGGCATTTAGGTGATTGCTTACCGATGACAACAGTTTGGTTCACTATTCGGTTGCTCCTCTGCGTAAACCAATCAGGGCAGTGAAAATTATACTGCCATACAAGGCAACTTATTATATATAAATTGCCTTATACGAGATTTGCCAAGGTTTGGACAGGAATCGCTTGCCATGCAGTGACAATAGTCTGCTGCAATTCACGCACAGAGGTCGGCTGCTGGTCCAAGTGGTCGATTTGACGCGTTAATTCTGCCCACAAGTTCTCTATCGGATTCATATCCGGGGACATGGCAGGCCACTCCATATGCTCTACACCACGGTCAGAAAGAAAGTGTTGGATCATGCGAGCACGATGAGGCCGTGCATTGTCATCTTGGAAGACAAAGTTTCCTCGAAAGGCTGCACGAGCAAATGGAAGCAATGTTTCTTCCAGAATGGCCCTGTACTTGAACTGGTTCAGGTTTCCATTCAGCACAACCAGGTCAGTTTTGCCCCCTGCATGAAAAGCAGCCCAAACGGTCACCCCACCACCTCTAGCTTGGACTCTTGGCACTATACAATCTTCGTTGTCGGCTTCATGCACCTGTCTGCGCACTCGGACGCGGCCATCTTGACGATAGACCAGAAATCTAGACTCGTCACTGAAGATCACGTGATTCCAGTGTCCTGGCTGCCATTGACGGTGCTCTCTGGCCCACTGCAATCGGCGCTGGCGGTGTTGTCTGGTCAGGCGTGGCTTTCTCAGGGGACGCCTGGCACGATAGCCTGCTTGAACCAGTCGTTGGTTGACTAGCCTTCTGGATACAAGCACATGTCAGTTGCTGCCACTCAGCCCATATTTATTATTTAAATATTTTAAAAAATATTTTAAAAAAAAATAATATTTTTTAAATATTCATTTAATATATTCATGGATATATATATATATATCTATATATATCTATATATATCTATATATATATATATCTATATATATCGATATATATCTATATATATCTATATATATCTATATATATCTATATATATATATATCTATATATATCGATATATATCTATATATATCTATATATATATATAGCCTTGGCATTTAATATGGAATATTTTTTTTTCCTTGACTTGGGTTTACTTTCTGAACTCAGTATATCAATCTGGTGTGTTTCTTTTACCCTTCGGTGATGTCTTTGTTGAAAGAACCATGTCACTGATTGTCTTTCGCAGCAAGAAGTCAATAACAGGATTATATCACAGGTGGCGTGACAAAATGTAAGGACAGGTACATTTGACGATTGGCTTCACAATCGGGTATATAAGGGTTGATGCGTTCTGTATTAGTGGAAAACAACTGCTGCATGTCTACAAAAGTTATTGCCGCTACCCCTGGAGATGGTCCGTCAACTTGACAATGCTGTTTGTCATGGAGTGGTGGCTTTACGATATTCTGGCATGAAACAGCGTGCTATTGCTCGGCAGTATGGCATCACTCAAGGTCAGGTGTCAAAGATCCTGAAACGAAATGCTCAGAGGGGTGTGCCTACTCCAATACCGAGGCCAGGACGTCCACGCAGAACCACAAGGAGAGATGATCGCCAGCTGCACCGGTTAGTCTGCAATGGCCGTACCAAGTCAGCTAATCGGCTTAGGGCTGAGTGGCAGCAACTGACAAATGTGCCTGTATCCAGAAGGCTAGTCGTGCCAGGCGTCCCCTGAGAAAGCCACGCCTGACCAGACAACACAGCCAGCGCCGATTGCAGTCGGCCAGAGAGCACCGTCAATGGCAGCCAGGACACTGGAATCACGTGACCTTCAGTGACGAGTCTAGATTTCTGGTCTATCGTCAAGATGGCCGCGTCCGAGTGCACAGACAAGTGCATGAAGCCCACAACGAAGATTGTATAGTGCCAAGAGTCCAAGCTGGAGGTGGTGGGGTGACCGTTTGGGCTGCTTTTCGTGCAGGGGGCAAAACTGACCTGGTTGTTCTGAATGGAAACCTGAACCAGTTCAAGTACAGGGTCATTCTGGAAGAAACCTTGCTTCCATTTGCTCGTGCAGCCTTTCGAGGAAACTTTGTCTTCCAAGATGACAATGCACGGCCTCATCGTGCTCGCATGATCCAACACTTTCTTGCTGACCGTGGTGTAGAGCATATGGAGTGGCCTGCCATGTCCCCGGATATGAATCCGATGGAGAACTTGTGGGCAGAATTAACGCGTCAAATCAACAACTTGGACCAGCAGCCGACCTCTGTGCGTGAATTGCAGCAGACTATTGTCACTGCATGGCAAGCGATTCCTGTCCAAACCTTGGCAAATCTCGTGATCAGCATGCCTCGACGTGTACGTGCTCTCCTGAATGCTCGTGGGGGTTACACGAAGTACTGAACTGTAATTTTACTGTCCGTAATCCCAGTCATAATTTAGCTTTTGTTTTTGTTGAAATTTTTTTTTGGCTAATGTGCAAAATAAAGAGATACTTCTGGAAAACGTACAGAAGTTTAACACAGTACTGTCCATGAATTGAGTTCGATATCAGTTTACATCACTTTCAAGGATCAATTTATTTGCTTCGAAATGTCAAATGTGGTTTTTGTTTCTTTTAAGGGTCACATTAACAAAATCTAGAATAATTTCAACATAATTCCAATGAACTTTTGGTTCTAAGTCATCTTGAAAAGTAAGTTCACCCCCACAAAAAAAAATATTCCATATTAAATGCCAAGTCTGTGTATGTATGTATGTATGTATGTATGTATGTATGTATGTATGTATGTATATGTATATATACATATATATATACATATATATATATATATATATATATATATATATATATATAAAAATATATATACGTATATAAATATGTATCTCGAAGCCGATACTCTTACACACTGCAGCTACAGAGCTACAATGGATGATCGAGATATGCTAACTGCCAAAGGATACCTCAATTTCGTTAGAATGCCTTGATCAATATTCTCTTTATTCCATCCAATGTTATGTTCAAATTATCCCCTACATTCTGATAACTTATATTTTCTTGAACACTGCATTCTGATACCTTCAAATAAAGCACAGGTACGTCGTCACACACGGGCAAAAGGAATTGATTTTAAAAAACAACAAACCTCCTTCGCTTTTTGTCTAAACTTCATCCACTAAGAAATTATGGAAACTGTGATTTGCAGGAAGCAATATTTCTTTATCAAGGTTTGTATATACTGTAGAAACCTTCTGTTTGGGCAAAACACAATGAATTGATAGGCGAAGGACAGAACGTCAAACTGAAAATGTCAAAATACAAATGTTTTTTTTCCATCACTGAGACAATAAATAACGATAATATGAAGAATGCACAGCAAGCAAAATGGTTAAACAAAATAGGAACAAAGAATGGCTTTATCCACCGCCAAGCACGTACACCGACCGTTGATATTGCAGGATGAGTCACTGTACGCTCACTCACATTCAAGTAGATTGTTCTGAAGCGGTGTGCCCGTCAGGACGATGCGGCGGCGGGTCCGGATCGCGTTCATAGCCTTTGAGATGGCAGACAGCTCATTTTTGAGGATATGGCCCTCATCGCAGATGACAAAATCTGGGCCTGATCAATACGTGCCATGTGAAGAAACAGTCAATAAAATATATTCATGGCGATTTTCTACATCCCACAGTAAAGTTACAATCCAATAGTAAATATTTTTTGAACCAGCAGAAGCCATGGCATAAATGCCACAATATATAAAAAAGGGAAGCCATTTATTATTGCGCTGGTTGAAAGAGTTCAAATGGGAGGTTATATATTTCTTATAAGCAAAGAAAATGTTTTCAGGAGCAATTAAACAGCGGTCTGTTGCCTATACACCGTCCACGTTCAATTTTCTGTCTGATTGGGGAAAAAAAAAATCAAATTTGCCCGTAGGTTTGGATTAATCTGAAGCAACTTTTACTGAACATTTTTTTCTCTCCGAGGAGCGTTTATGTTTTTCAGTGAGGGACAGACAGACAGCATCCGCCAATGTATAAATCAGATTGTTCTGAAGATCCACAAGAAACAAAGATAAACTAGAACGGGCACTCGGTAGAGCGCATACCTTCGCCGCAGCTACTGTTCTGTACTTGGCATGGGAGTGTAGGGAACAGAATTCGTGACCTTGACCTTGACCTTTGACCCGATTGCTCCCAAAATCTAATCAAATGTGTCCCGTATAATAACCAATCATCCCACCAAATTTCATGCAATTCGGTTGAATACTTTTTGAGTTATGCGAATAACATACACACACACACACAGACATACAAATAAATACACAGCGATCAAAACATAACCTTCCGCTTTTGCGAAGGTAATGATCCAAAAAAACACCAGAAAGGAAAGTCGACAAAGATAAATTCGCGTAAAGATGAGCGAGAAATAAAGAGAGTGGTGATTAAGGAACACAATAACTTCATGCAAATATTTTTTTTGCAATATTCACAAGATGTTGTAGAAATAAGTTGAAGGAGGAGGAAGTGACAATGTGTAAACAATAAAGCAGAAGTGCTATGAAGCGACAGGAAGTGGAAACAACACCAAAGAAGCAATGTGAGCATTATTGTACCAGGGTCCACCAAAGATTGCTCAATGATCTCCCGCTGCTTCTTGCTTTTGACACTGCGGCCGCTGGTGAGATTGCGGTACATTTCGTAGCCCATGATCATGATTCCACCATCGTCCATCCAATGCCGCAACATACGGGCACGGTCAACCACCCTCTTCACCGTGGTCAGCTCCCAGACCTGTAAAAATGCAAAGGACTTGCTTTGTACGATATAGAATTTTGGATGTTCCAAACAATGAAAGGGGAAAACAAAATCATGGAGGCTGAAACATTTTAACAGGCCAGGAGGGTTGAACAAAATGTGGAGAATAAATAATTATTGGCTATTAAGAACATCAGAAATATATTACGGCTAAATCAGAAATTTCAGTTTTAAAGCCTTCTTCCTGATAAATTTGTGAACAAAATGAACCGAAAGTGACAAATAAAAGGGTGCTAAAACTAACCAGGGTCTAACAACAATCAAGGTGCAGCGACAACGACAAAAAAGATGAGGATATTGACGACATCCTGCAGTATCTGAGCATGCTTGTACACCTGTTTCACCTTTGCCCCATTGTCTGTTGAATATTGGCCCTCTGATCTGATTACATGTAGTTTGCAAAGCTAATAATGATCATTATCATAATTACTTAATACCCATCATCAGTAAATGCAAGAAAGAAAGAAAAGAAAGAACATTCTGCTGTGGTACCTCTGGCTCATCTTCAATATCACCGAGCCATATCTGGAATTCATTGATCCAATTGAGGACGGTGTTGAGTGGACACACAATGAGAGCGTTTCGGAATTTCAACAGGTCTGTTCTCAGCACCGTGTGTAAGAACGCCACGACCTGTGGGAACAGAATCACAAACGGATCGCCTTGGCTTCAGGAGATGGAGGGGGGGGGGGGGGGGGAAGCGGAGGGGGGATCAGCACTGTTTCACTTCAAAAAATATAACTATCTGGTCAAAACCATATCCTTAAATACACGAGTCACTTTCCCCAAAAAACATCAAACTCCAAAAATAATCCTCCTTGGCATCGCGTCATCTCTTTAAAAGAGTAAACCAACACCAAACAAAATGTCCAGCAAGCGGCAGCAACGTGCTTCTATTTTATTAAGCAGAGACTACACTTGACAGAATTGATTTTTAACAGTCCCTCCGGACCTCGCAAATCCATAGCAAAGCACCTACTTAACAAAGTTCAAAGATGTCTAAATAAACATTTGCTGTATTTTCAAACCACAAAAAGATGTCACGAGCAAAGACATATGGTTCAAAACAAACTTAAGTCAAGAAAACATGCCGATGAGGGTAAAACGATGAAATACTGTACCTCACAGTGAAGAACTAGAACGGCACTCTTTGACATCACGACATCGACCGATATGCCTCCGCCCACATTATTACAATGCTTGCACCAAGTTTGATTCAAATCCATTCAGCTGTTCTCAAGTAATCACATTTCGACCTGACATGACCTCTTGACCCCAAAATTTAATCAGTTCATGTTTACATCATTATACATACCTGTACCAAGTTTTAATTTCAATCCCTTCAGCTGTTCACAAGTTATCACATTTTTACCTGACATGACCTCTGACCTTCGTCCTTTGACCTTGGGACCCCAAAATTTAATCAGTTAATATTTACATCATTATACATATCGGTACCAAGTTTGAATTATATCACTTCAGCCGTTCTCAAGTTATAGACCGATTGCAGACTTTGACCTCTTGCCCTGCAATATCTAATCAGTTCATCTTTACATCATTCTACATCAGTGTATCAAATTTGGTCAGAATCCCATCACTGGCTGACAAGTTATCATGGTAACAGTATTTTTTTTTGCCTAACATGACCTCTGACCTATGACCTTGTGACCACAAAATCTAATCAGTTCATCTTTATCTTATTATACATACCGGCACCAAGTTTGACTAAGATCCCTTTAGCCACTCTCAAGTTATCGCGGCAACAAAAACCTACGAGGGACGGAAGGACAAACCAACGAACGGACAACCTGAAAACATAATGCCTCCGGCGACTTCGTCGGTGGAGGCATAAAAATGTACAAGGGTGTTGAGAAAGTCAGAAGGAAATGACGGCACTTTTCGACATCGACCGATATGCCTCAACCAACATTATTACATCATTGTACTTACTTGTACAAAGTTTGATTTGAATCCCTTCATTTGATTTCAAGTATCACATTTTTACCTGACATGACTTTTGTCAGTCACAGGATTTTAACCCAACATGGCCTCTGACCTTTGACCTCATGACCCCAAAATCTAATCAGTTCATCTTTACATCATAATAAATACTTGTACCAACTTTGGTCAAAATCCCATCACTGGTTCAGGAGTTATCAATGGGCTCTGTCCCCCAAATATTCCTACAGGTTGCACAAGATCTGCTTGCAACCCTCTTATGGTTATAAAAAAAAAATAACCACATTTAGAGGCCATTTTTCCCCGCAAGGCGGGGGTTGGCCTTTTTCGGGGACCGTGGTTGTCGTTGTTGTTTTTTGGTCCCCTTTTTGAAGCAATGTTTTACGGCCGGATGCCCTTCCTGCCGCCAACCCTTTTTGTCACCTTTTATGACAAACAGGGAATTACCAGTGAACTGGTACTCAATTTGCCGACCTCGGAAGGATGACAGGCTGAGTCAACCCCCCTGGCGTTAATTCAGCGATCGACCGGGATTCGAACCCAGGATCCTAAGCCGGCACCCTAGCCGCTAGCCCAACACCATAGCACTATACAAACTGCCAAAATCAAGACTCTCTGCTCACCTTCAATCCTCTTTTCTCCCGCCTCTGGAACAAGCTCCCTCACTCTCTTCAATCCCACTCCTCCCTCCAGGTCTTTAAAACAGCTGTTCACCACCATCTTTTATCTTCCCCCATCCAAAACCTTGATCTTTTCTACCCCCGCTAATTTCACACCCAAATCCACTTTCTTGAAATACCAACTTCTTTCCTGGAAGTCCTTGCAGTGTCCTTGTGTTTTATACTTCTCCCCCCCCCCTCCCCCCCTTCCCACCCTCCTCCCCCCAAGCCCTCTCCCTCCCACAGATCTCCCAATGTCCCTGCTCTCAAATGTTGTGTTTGTGTGCTTCCCCTTCTCTCCCAATCTTGTCTTCCGCTCCCCTTTTTATATACTTTGTTTGTTTGTCTGTTTGATTTGTTTGTGATAAATGTTAGCTCTTTCACGAGCCTCAATTCTGTATACAAAAAACAAACAAAAAAAACAAAACAGGTTTTTACCTAACACGACCTCTTGCCTTTGACCTAGTGACCCCAAAATCTAATCAGTTAATCATTACATTATTATACATACCTGTACCAAGTTTGACTGAGATCCCTTCAGCCGTTCTCATGTTATCGGAGCAACGAAAACCTATCACCGACGAAAGGACGGACAGGACAACCAAAAACCGGGACAACCCGAAAACATATTGCCTCCAGTTGTTGTTGGTCCCCTTTTTGAAGCAATGTTTTACGGCCGGATGCCCTTCCTGCCGCCAACCCTGTTTGTCGCCTTTTATGACAAACAGGGAATTACCAGTGAACTGGTACTCAATTAGCCGACCTCGGAAAGATGACAGGCTGAGTCAACCCCCTGGCGTTAATTCAGCGATCGACTGGGATTCGAACCCAGGATCCTAGGATCCGAAGCTGGCACCCAAGCCGCTAAGCCAACACCAGGCTATAGTGATGGAGGAAAAAAAACATATAACTGCAAGGGATCTGAAACGGCTGGTGTCAGAAGTGAATCCACCTTGTGTGTGTATTTGCCAAAACTTACAATAGCACACGATTTTCAAATGTTTGAACTCCACTCCCCAGCCAGCAGCCCCCCCCCCCCCATCCCACATCCTCAAATACCTCTCATACAGGACCATACGCAGTACTGTACTTCGATATACAGTGTGGATGTACAAGTGCGCACACACGCACACAGATAGTCAAGATCGGGTTACTTAGACTTTGGTGAAAGAGGATTGTTTAAAGGTGCATCAAAAGCTCCAGGTGCGAAAAAGCAATGATGGGCCAAGTGGACTCCTTATTTCCTTGTTCACGGCCATACAGGATATGTGACCACTCGTTACACTGAGAGTAATCCAGTGGAGACTGTGGACCATTCATATATTAATTTTCATTCAGTATTATTACAAATCCACGTATTTAAAGGCAGTTGATTTGATTCACAACAGAGTATTGACATTTGAAAGATGAAGTGTAGAGGTGCAAGCCAAGCTCTGCCCTGCTCCCCGTGGGGAGGGTGGTGGAGCGGACGTGGCAATCGACATGGAACACTCAATCGCCCAAAGAGCCATTGTTTAACGTTTTTACATCAATTTGACAATTGAATTTTTCCTTCTTGCAAAATTGACCTGCCATATTTTATAGTAGTGCGATTCAGCAAATTTCTGGGGATATCGGGCCAGGTGTTTGTAAACCTGTGAGGAACAAACAAACAGACTTGCACATGCACACATACACACATTTACTGGAGATGGCCCCTAAAGAGGCACAAGTCATTCTGTGTTTAGTTTAGTGCAATCTTGAGATATCTACCCATGTCCGCTGGAATGATGAAGTGTATGGATTTAATAATGGGATCTTGAAGTGCAACAAGATTGGTGTCCATGTTGTGAATAAGAAACGTCTTGGACCTTAACGTACATCTGAATGAACAAGAGATATCCATTTTTTAAAATATTTTCGTTTAAATAACGATATCTGCCAAACCACGTGCCCTATCGCAAATTCCAAAAGGACATTTTAGTGCTGAACAGATCTGTGAAGTTTCCCCTCGATTGGATCAAAAATGAGGGAGGAGCTCAGTTTTAAAGGTTCATGCTTAAAAACGTCATAACTCTGAAACCATGCGACGCATGACGTCATGCTTGTTGACTTTTTTGTTCTTCATGGGTACGCGATTCTGCCTGCAAAGTTTGGCCTCGATCTATCTGTTCAGCCGTTGCAGAGAAAAAGGGGTTTTCGTGTCTTCACGAAAAACAATATGGCGACCGAACCACGTGACCTGTGACGTCATAATTACCATTAAAATATTCTACAGACCGAGTCCATCATATGGTGAATTTTTTTTATCTCAATCGGTCCTATTATTGCAGAGAAATTGGTTTTTAAAGGAAATTAAAACGTACAAGCGTTACGCCTAGGTCCCCCGTCGGCGAAGTGATGTGAGTTGACAAAGTGGAAGACACAGAAAACATGCTATGATATGATATTTCGCTCACAAGGTTCAGACATACATGGCGGCGGCCATCTTGGATTTTGACGTGGCAACCCAATTTTCAATAGCGTTCTTCCTTATGCCTAGATACACCCACACACCAAATTAGAAGTTGGTACTTCGCTTATTTTTCAAGATATTCCGCTCAAGTTTCAGACATACATGGCGGCGGCCATCTTGGATTTTGATGTGGCGACCCAATTTTCAATAGCGTTCTTCCTTGTGCCTAGATACACCCAAACACCAGATTAGAAGTTGGTACTTTGCTTATTTTCCAAGATATTTCGCTCATAAGGTTCAGACATACATGGCGGCGGCCATCTTGGAATTTGACGTGGCGACCCAATTTTAAACAGCCTTCTTGCTTGTGCCTAGATAAATCCACATACCAGATTAGAAGTTGGTACTTCGCTTATTTTTCAAGATATTTCGCTCACAAGGTTCAGACATATATATGGTGGCGGCCATCTTGGATTTTGACGTGGCACCCCAATTTTCAAAAGCCTTCTTCCTTATGTCGAGATACACCCACAGACCAAATTAGAAGTTGGTACTTCGCTTATTTTTCAAGATATTCATCTCACAAGGTTCAGACATACATGGCGGCGGCCATCTTGGATTTTGACGTGGCGACCCAATTTTAAACAGCGTTTTTCCTTGTGCCTAGATACACCCACACACCAGATTAGAAGTTGGTATTTCGCTTATTTTTCGAGATATTTCGCTCACAAGGTTCAGACATACATGGCGGCGGCCATCTTGGATTTTGACGTGGCGACCCAATTTTCAATAGCGTTCTTCCTTATGCCTAGATACACCCACACACCAGATTAGAAGTTGGTACTTCGCTTATTTTTCAAGATATTCATCTCACAAGGTTCAGACATACATGGCATCAGACATACATGGCGGCGGCCATCTTGGATTTTGACGTGGGTTGCACCCACACACCAAATTTGAATGCAGTCCTTCGCTTACGCACTCCCGCACGCAAACACGCACGCCCGCACGCACGGACGGATGGAAAAGCCATAGGCCCCCTTTCGCTACGCTGTGCAACGGGGGACAAAAATGGCACTGAGTTAAGGATCATCAGAATTATCAGAATTCCCAAAGTTCAAAGTGCCATAACTTTGTTAAAAATGATCGAAACGTCGTGAAGTTCGAACTTGACCTGTAACTTATCATGAGGAAACCATGTACCAAGTTTGAAATCATTAGCATTAAGCGTTTAGAAAAAAAGTCCGGAAAACTGTTCTTTGCGTGACGGACTGACTGACGGACGGACTGACGTACGGCGTGCAAACCTATAGTCCCCTCCGGTGTACACCGGTAGGGGACTAATAAGAAACGTACATCTGATGGACCTTCACATATGATTTTTGACTATGACTTCAACCTCGACTCCAATGCTGTCATGTCACTATGGCCAGTGCTTAGCACTTCGAGCATTTATACAAACCAAGCAAGCAGCATTGCAGTGTTTGTGAAAAGGGAATTTAGATTCCAAGGTGGGTTGCTGGAAGTTAACGAAACAGCAGCAGGCCTAATGGGCTATAGAGGACAAATCCTCCATCGTTCTGAGGGCTATCCATTACTTTTATGGCTCATTTGCCCGTGGCAGGAAGATGCCAAGCCCAACAAGCTTTCAGGGTCACTGGAGAAGAGTCACAGCAAAATGTGTCGTACGCAGCGTCGGCGGTGGCATAAAACTGGAACCAGTAACGGTGGCACGCCACGGCCTCCACTGGTGCTCAAGCCCATAATAGAAGCATCATAATCGTTTCACTTCAGAGGCTCGCAGCGATGAAACCGCTCCAGGCACAAGGTGCGAGCTGCTTTTCGGATGTTGTGGCAGAGTTAATTTCGGGAGAATTTGAACGAGATGGCGAATTGGGAAGGTGGGAGCGACTATAATTGCTTTCAATGGGGCACTCAGTGATGCTAGGTCCTTCACTATACTAATCCTACATGGCTTTTTAGAATTTTGATCCGCTATAAGAAAATTTGGCGAAAGAATATTAAGCAAAAGGCAAAGAACAATGCTTTGCACCAATCCCTCCGCAAGATGATAAAAAGATTCAGATGAAAAACTGCAGTTTTAGATCGACATAAAAACTGACAAGAACGATACCAAGTCAAAGCTGTGATTGATCGCTTTCATCGAGAATGAGAATGAAAAAAATTAGATTAAAATATCGAAAAGGGGATGCAAAATTTCACAAAAGTTTGGGAAAATTGCTCAATATACAGGGATACAAATGTATCAACTCCAAAACAATTAAGGAGTGCTCTGATTGGTATTCCCATTTAAGTACACGCCTCAATGCTGCGATCTTAGGTCCAAATCGTAAATACCTTATTGTCGTATCCACGATGTGGTGTACCACTATAAAAACTAGAGAGGTTCCAGGGAACCTGAACTCCACTGGTCTATATCAATATGGTTAGAATATGCATAATAGAACCACAAACTATATAGTTTATATGTGCTAAAAATATATGACAAAAATTGATTTTTCAATATGGCCGCCCTGCCGCGCCCATTTTTGGGCGTGCAATGCCCAAATGCAACCCCAAACTAGTTTATGTCCTAAAGATGCTGCATAACAAGTTTCATCAAATTTAATCAATATTTGTGACTTTTATAGCGTAGACGTCGAATTGTTTACAGACAGACAGACGACGGAGACTGGGTGTCGACAAAAACTCAGCTGGACATAGTCCAGTTGAGTTAACAAACAAACAAAAACAAACAAACACACAAAAACAAAAACACACACACACACACAAACACACACACAAAATCACAAACAAAAACAAAAACACACACACACACACACACACACACACACACACACACACACACACACACACACACACACACACACACACACACACACACACACACACACACACACAATGGAAGTCACGTCGGAACGAAGACTGTTGGCAGTGAGATCAGCCGCAGTTACACACGCTCTCCCTCACATCTGGAATCTGGCCCGATGCCGCTTGGTCCGGATTCTTTCTCCTCAAGATGGCCTGGTGAATTCGCTCACTTCTCACCTCCTCAAATTCTGTGACACCTTTGTTGGCCAATCTTCTCAAAGATGCGGTTTGGTGTTCCCACTTGTGCAGGTGGATATCACAGCTTTTCAGCGCAGCGTTTAGAAAATCCTTGTAGAGCTTTCAAGGTTTCCTCATGCCACGTTTGCCCATGGTCAATTCCCCATAAAATAACTGTTTTGGGATCCTGAAGTCACTCATTCTTAAGAGGTGGCCAAGCCCATTGCAGTTGTCGTTTTTTGACGATACTCTCCACTGATACACAGCCAGATTTATTTCGCACCTCCAGATTGGAAACCCTTTCCTTCCACGTTATGTGCAGATTTTCCGCAGACATTGTCGATGTCGGGCTTCCAGCTGACAAATGTGGCGACTATAGGTTGTCCAGCACTCAGCACCATACAGCAATGTACACAGAACCACAACCCTACAGACTGCGATTTTAGTAATCATTTTAATATTTTAATATCGGGACTGTTCCAGACTCCGTGGTAGAAACGGCCAAAGGATGAGCCAGCCTTTGCTATCCGACTGGAGATTTCCCGATCCAATTGACCATCATCACACAAACACTCCCTAGATAGGTGTAAGCATCGGTGTTCTTCAGTTGTTGACCGTCCACGAAGATACACGGCTCAACACGCTCCAAACTAGGTGGGGGCTGATACATAACCTCAGTCTTTTTGATGTTAATAGTGAGTCCAAAGCGTTTCGCTGCATTAGAAAAACTGTCCATGAGTGACTGAAGCTGCTCCTCGCTGTGGGCAAATAGGCCTCAGTAATCGCCGAACAGGAAGTAGCGGATTAGTTTCGTTTTTGCACGAAGACTCAAAATGTGGAAAATACCACCATCTGTTCTAAACTTAATATAAATTATTGTGCAAGGCCTCATTTAGCCCTCATTTTGATTGGGGCAATCACACAGCCCTGCTTCACGCCAGTCGTTATAGGGAAGTGTTTGGAGAACTGTCCATCTGCACACACACGCCACGCCCATGCATGCCATCGTGTAGCTGCTTCAGTACATCAACAAATTTGTCTGGGACTCCCTGCTTAGTCAGGATTTTCCAAAGGGCTTCTCGAGACATGGTGTAGAAAGCTTTTGTTAGATCAACAAATCGTGTATAGACTGACATTTTGCTTGATACATTGCGATTCAGACACTACGTTTTTTGACAACAGAGTCCACAAGGTCTCAACTGCATAATCTCTATCAAGATCTTGGCTGTGAGGGTTAACAGGCAGATACCACGGGGTGGTTTCCGCAATCAGACCGATCGCCTTTACGTTTGTAGATGGTAACAATTAGCACGTCTTTCAGTTGATGAGAAACATCCTCATTTTGCCACATTTACCCAAATAATTCGTACAGCCAATCGAATAGCGTTTGACATCCATGCTTGAAGACCTCCGCTGAGATGCTGCCATGTCTCAGAGCTTTGCCATTTTGGAGTCCATTGATGGTTTTAAAGATTTCATCCTTGGTTGGTGGCTCCGCAAGATGGTAGCATGACAGGTTTTTGATCCATGGCATTTAAGCTGCTTTGCTCAACAGTAGATGGCCGGTTCAGTAGCTCCTTGAAATGTTCTGGATGGAATAGATGTCTGGTCTGTGAAAAGCAATTGTCCACAAACTGACAAGGGAGGGGCAGGACCTCAGCTGGATGGACTATACAATTCCTTAACTGCTTGATAGACATTTTTGATGTCGTGGATGTCTGCGTATTTATGAATTTGCTTTTTTACTGAACTAATCATTTTTTAGCTGCCTTGTCCTCTGTTGCAGTAGTTTTTGGGCTTCAGCAAACGCTGTTCTTACAACCCTTGTGCTTCGGTTCATCATTTTATGGTATGCCTCTTTTTTCTTATCAATTAATAGGCTTCAGCTCCTCTACGCTGTTTGCAAATCAGTCTGGCTGCTTTCTCTTCACTGTTCCAAGTACATCCTTTCCCGTTTCAAAAACAAAGGCACGCAATTTCTCCACTTTCCTTCCACACTGTCTTAAATTAAACTTAGATTTTTCCGTCAGCACATCTCCCAACTTATATTGCAACTCATTTTTGGTGTAAGATCTGTCAGCGTTGTAACATTCAGCTTCTTCACTGGTTGAAAGTTCCGCTTGACTGGCGGTCTAATAGTCAGCTATAATATGAAACGTACCATTCTGTAGCTGGAAAATGGTGTTGGTAAGAGTCAGACCATGTTCATGACATGTGGATAGAAGGAGGAGGCCATTTGAGTTACATTTCCTGACCCCATAGTGCCCGATGGTCTTGGGCCACGCTGCATGATCAGTTCCGACATGAGCATTGAAATCACCAAAAATAATCAGTTTCTCCTCCCTTGTTGTCTTGTTGATCAAGCTACTAAAATCAGCATGAAATTTATCTATCGTCAGTTCCTCGTTCATCGTTGCAGGGGCATATGCACCAAGGGAGTCTGAACGCAATGAATCACTCATTTACCGCCTGGAGAAGGGCAGGAAGTTTGTTGGCAATTGATGTTCTCACAATCAAGGCGACCCCATGTAGACGTTTCTCAGCTGCTGGTAGCCCACTCCAAAAGTAGGTGGAGCTGGAGGTGTCCTCGGTAAGCTGCCCACTATCTGCAAGCCGAGTGTCACTACGAAGTGTGCGAACATTCCAAGTAGCAATTATGAGATTTATTTGATGTTTTCGACCGCTAATAGGGATAACCTGCCAGCCGTGGTTTGCTGACCGGGTTAAGTGGAGCAACCAATTTATAGGGAACCTTTTCTAACCCCTTCCCTGGATTGGGGAGAGCAGTGGCCTCTAAATAGAGCTGCTCTGACGTCTATAAGGCTGCCAAATCACCACATTTGCTCTGGTGGTGTGACCAAAGCGACCAAAATTCCACCAGACCGCAAATGTGCGGGTTTTCGACTACGACCAAAATTCCACCAGACCGCAAATGTGCGGGTTTTCGACTACGACTGCCAGTACTATCCTGTAACTGCCACTTAACTGATCCCCCATCACCATTTGACTTTTCCCAAACTCCTGCACTCAAGATTTGTTTGTGATGTTGAGGTCGTTGCGCACTAACTCCCGCACCCTCTTCTCCTCATCACCCAAATCTGGTGGAAAGCGCAGCAAGACAACAAGAGATGTGTTGGACGCAGTGGATAACAATTGCCAGATGAACTGCAAGAGGCCACATCTCTCCAAAACCATGACAGGGATTTTTTGCAGTAGTCCGCTAACTGGCCGGGTTGACTCTGGCCATTTGTTAAAATAATAGGTCATCTGTCCAGTGTCACGTGAGCAATCACCGTCGGTCTCAAAAACTTCTGCTGGTGCACATATCTACCACGCTGCTGCCCGTGACTTCATCGTAACCCTGACAGGGAGGCAATAGGGAGTACTACCGCTTGCCCAAGTCGGACTCCCAGGCTAGCGGAGGAAAGGAGGCACCTTATTGCTTTCTTGTGAACCACCCCAAACGGGGTGCCCACCCTCTAGAGTCTAGCTGTATGTATGTATGTATGTATGTATGTATGTATGTATGTATGTATGTATGTATATATACATACATAATACACACACATTTATAACACACACAATATAACTAACACACAAACACGATGGATACTATAACGGAGGTGGATACTTTGAGACCTGATAGGTCCTTGGTCCAGTTTCTGAAACCCTTTTATGGAGTTAACTAACGACACTATAACTAACTAAACTAACGAACAAAACTAACTAATGAAACTAACTAACGAAACTAACTAACGAAACTAACTAACGGAACTAACTAACGAAACAAACTAACCAACTAACTAACTAACTAACAAACTAATACACACACACACACACACACACACACACACACACACACACACACACACACACACACACACACACACACACACACACGCACACACACACACACACGCACACACACACCTTAGGCGTTAGCATTTTATTTGAATATGCTCGTGATCATCCAATGGTGGTGCATCACTATCGCGATTGAGCGAGGGAGGAGCTTGCACTGCACATGCGCATTCAGTCGGAAGACAACGCAAGGTCACCGACGGCGATGTTGCTTTATGTTTTCACCTCAATTCGATACAACAAACACAACAACAGGCATTTTAAGGCCATTTTCCCTGCAAGAGCAGAGGTTAGCCTTGCGGTCCCCATGACAATCTTCTCCATCTTGCCCTATTTTCTGCATCTCCCCTTGTTAACCCCCTTGCCCGCATTTCTTCTTCGACCATCTTTAGCCAAGTGTTTCTCGGTCTTCCCCGTTCTCTACTTCCTCCTACATTCATTTCCATCACTCTTCTCAACCAGTCACTTTCATCCTTCCTCAACACATGACCAAACCATCTGAACCTGTTTCTCTTCACAGCATCAATCACAGGCTCTATTCCCACCATCTTTCGCAATTCATCATTTGTCTTCCTCTCTCTCAACGACACTCCGCACATCCACCGAACCATTCGCATTTCCACCCTTTCCAGCCTTCGTTGCTGCTCTACGTTCATTACCCATGTCTCGCTCCCATAAATCATTACACTTCTCACACATGCAGCATACACCTTTCATTCGATGAAGTGAAATATTTTTGTTCTTGTGATGTTGACCTTGCACATGTGAAAATGCGTTACAGCAACATTGGGGGATATTGTCCAATGGGTTTGGAAATGTAAAAGGAACAATCACACAAACAGACTTGCTCTTATGCGTATAGATACACAGAGCTCTCCCATGAGCTTTAAATCAAATAAACAAATGAATTAATAAATAAATAAATGTATGTGCAAAAGTCAGAAACATTGTTGAGTCTGCTTTTTATGAAGAACAACACAAAGCTAGCTAACCTTACCACCTGCAATCACTCGTTGACAAAATATTCCACTCTCACACAAATGTTGGACTATGGGCTCATGATAGAGCCAAAAATATCTTGAGATTCTTGCCTGCAGTGTCTTCCCGAGGCCCATGCAGTGGGCGACGATGCAACCTGAGCCGCCTTCCTTCTGCGTTTTCTTCACCGTCTCAATGCAACAATCCCACATGAACTGGACACCTGTGGCGGAGGATTAGCAATGGGTGGGCAAAAGTGGGAAGCAGACCATGGAGATTTCAGATGGGCGTGAGACTCCACGATTCAGTTGCGAATCAAGATAAATACAGAAAAGAGAGAAACAAAAACGCTGAAGCACAATGTGGACTCAAATGCATACGGTACACTTTTCCGAGGAGAAACCGGTGCATTTAATTTGACAAAAACGATGATCCATTGCCTTAGTTTATATGTGTGTTTCTCCCAAGAATTACAGAGGCCTAACGTCTACAAAACCTTATATAAAGTAAAAGCTCTTCGCAAGTAAAAGCGCAAGACTCACCACTAGTCTTCATCTGCTTTAGTGTGGTGGGTGTTGAGCATCAAATAAATAACAAGCATGTGGGGATGCTATGTGCATTTAGTGTCAGGTGAAATAAACTGGAGATACGAGAGCAGGAAACAAATGAAACACTTGTTGACAACAAACAGCCAAATGTTGAACGAGAAACCCACGGATAAAAACAAAGGTAGATGAATGTTATGAGACCAAGTAATTTGGAATTATTGAAAAGTTAGAACAATAACCTTGCCATAGTACATCATGAGTAAAGATGAAAGAGGATAAAGAAAGCAAAGAAAACAGTTTTCATTGGAGCCCACTCCAGAGGGAGCCCAATCAAGAGGCCTAGATGAAAGTCTTGCATTGAACTAAATGACCACTGCAGATGAGATGGTGAAACATGTCCATTGAGATTCCTATATAAAGGAAGAAGAGGAAGGAACAGTCTGGGTGTTTAAAAAAAAAAAAATTGGATAAGGAAGTCAGTACTGGATATTCGTGAAAGTGTTGGTGGATTCACATGATGTGACGAAACAAACACGGGGATTTGTACATATCAATGGAAACAAGTATAGAATAATTCCAACAGGCAGGAGATGAGAAAAACAACTTTCATGTTTATATAAAAAAAACATTTCATGTCGACCGACATTCAAGTTGTTTTGCGATGCCATCACAATGGAACTATGCATCCTGCTGACTTAACTCGAGCTTCACAGCGACCATGGCAAAATTGTCAGAATAAGATTATTCTCCACAAAGGTGTTCCTTAAGTTTGTGGAAGAGATGAAAACCTGACGGAACCAAGTTGGGACTAGTGATCATTTGTGGTGGTATTCCATTGACTGTCTTTCTCTCAGGATCGTCACGGTGAACCCAACTCTCATCTCCAGCGCTTCACGCTTCACATCTCTGACAATGCCGTACTGCTCTGTCAAACCTTGACTAATGCAACACCAACAACAACAACATGCATTTTAAGGCCATTTTCCCTGCTAGAGCGGGGGTTAGCCTTGTGGTCCCAATGACAGTCTTCTCCATTTTGCCCTATTTTCTGCATCTCTCCTTGTTAACCCCCTTGCCCGCATTTCTTCTTCCACCATCTTTAGCCAAGTCTTTCTCGGTCTTCCCCGTCCTCTACTTCCTTCTACATTCATTTCCATCACTCTTCTCAACCAGTCACTTTCATCCTTCCTCAACACATGACCAAACCATCTCAACCTGTTCCTCTTCACAGCATCAATCACAGGCAATATTCCCATCATCTTTCGCAATTCATCATTTGTCTTCCTCTCTCTCAACGATACTCCGCACATCCATCGAACCATTCGCATTTCCACCCTTTCCAGCCTTCGTTGCTGCTCTACGTTCATTACCCATGTCTCGCTCCCATAAATCATAACACTTCTCACACATGCAGCATACACCTTTCCCTTCAGCTTCAACGACACTCTCCTCCTCATCAGCACGCCACTCAGTTCCCGAAACTTCTTCCATGCACATCTCACTCGAGCAACCGTTGCCGAGTTTGATCCACCTTCTCCATTCAGCATGTCTCCGAGGTAGCAAAATGTTTTCACACCTTCCAGCTTCACGCCGTCTCCAAGATCCAACTCAACATTTCCTCCACAGCTCCCTCTGTGCACACCTTACATTTGAATGTAGCTGCCACACTGGTAAATGACCCTCTCAGACCACTACATTTTTGATGAACCCACTCAGCGCACATTGTACATTGAATGGAGTTCACTCCGCCACCCTTCCTGCACACAGCACACGGCCACTTCCCAGTTCTTTCCACCTCACCACATGCTTTACCACTTGCCATCACCTTCGTCTTTCCGATATTCACCTTCAGACCTTTTGTCTCCATACATTCCTTCCACTTGTTCATCTTTTCCTTCAGTCCATCCATACTTTCCGCAATCAACACCAGATCATCTGCATACAACAACTCCCACGGTAAACCCTCCTTTACGTTCTGAGTCAGCACCTCCATCACAGCTACAAATAGTAGTGGACTTAGTACCGACCCCTGATGCACTCCCACCTTCACCTCAAACTCACCACTGTTCCCGTCCTTCGTCCTTACAGCTGTGCACGCTCTTTTGTACATTGCCATCACTACTCTGATCAACCATTCCTCCACTCCTAACTTCCTCAATGCCCATGTCAATACTTTGCATGGAACCCTATCGACTAATGCAACACCGAAAAACAAAAACAAATAAAAACGAGACATCTATATCGGAATCACGAAACATTGGTTTTTCGAAGCTGTTCCACGATCTTCACGCACGCTCGAAGCTAAGTAATTGTTACATTTGTATTTTTGTCGAAACTGTATTTATGTTACGTGTGTGTACCTTTTGCATGTCACTCGGTAGATTATCGGTGTTAATCTTTCATAACTGTAAAAAATAGTCGAGTATTCTCGCGCCACGCGGCCTAGTTGTTGAAGCTTCCGACCTTGAGGCTTGGTTCTCTCCGGGCATCCAAAGCGGTTATTTTTTCATTCGTGTGTTTGTCAAATTTCAACTCGTTATTTTATCGTCCATGCGTTATTGTTTGTTTATAGTTACTTTTGGTTTGAATTTCCTGTAACTCGTAATTAATTAATCGTGTTCTGCTCCGCTAGTGCGGCCTTGTACCCCCATCGGTGTTTGTTTACTTAACTCCCCTACATCGTGTTTTGCTTGGCTCTTAGTTTTTTCCCTTCCACCCCGAACATAATACTCTTTGTCTAACGTTTTAAATACGTTTATTTAAAATACCCCCACCCCCCCAAAAAAAAATAAAACCAAAAACATTTATTTTCCTTTCTCCACGTGTGCTGTTTGTCTCATCCTGTACTTTCTGTCCAGGTGTGCTGTTCGCCCCGCCCCCATTATCTCCTTGCCATCCTCCTTTTGCCCTGTCCACGTGACTCGTGGTGGTCCCTCTCGGCTCTCCCCCCGTTGGTACTTTGTGCATATAAGATTGTTTACGGTTCTGTTTTAATATTATTTAAATATGTATAAACTTTCCCCTTCAGTGTTTTATTCAGTGGTATATTACAACACGCTGTTTTTCTTCCTATTTAAAAGGCTTTTCTCAATTTCCTCTCCAACTCATTCCACGTCAAAAAAAAGAAATTCAATCTCTTATACGTCTCCCTCACTACATGGTCTAAATTCACATTCATTCCACCCCTCCTCCATCGTTCTGAATCGGATTGCTAACTTGAAAATCACAACAAACCCAATTTGTTATCAATGTTCGTCTTTCATTAATCATCCACTTTCGAAACTCCCCTCTTGCCCCTCCCCTCCAAATCCCCCCCCCCCCCTTGCACCTACACTCCTAAACTCCCCCCTTGCCCCTCCACTCCTAAACTCCCCCCTTGCCCCTCCACTCCTGAACTCCCTCCTTGCCCTTCCCCTCCTAAACTCCCCCCTTGCCCCTCCCCTCCAAAACTCCCCCCTTGCCCCTCCCCTCCAAAACAACCCCCCTTGCCCCTCCACTCCTAAACTCCCCCCTTTCCCCTCCCCTCCTAAACTCCCCCTCACTCCTCCCCTTCAAAACTCCCCCCATTCAAATCTCCCCCCCATACCATTCCTCTCCAATTCTCCCTCCTCCTCAAAGCTGCCTCCTCCCCACTTCGTCTCCCTTCTATCTCATACCTCCACCCCCCCCCCCCCCAACCTTCTACTTTCCTCTGCCCCCCCTCAAACAACCCCTCACTGTGCCTCATCCTTTCACCATCAAACCTTTCATCCTCCTCATCCTTCCCTTTCTTGGAACTCTTCTGTAATCTCTGACACACTATCAACTGCTCTTCCTACCTCTTCCTCCTCTTCCACATCTTACCCTAAGCCTCCCCTCCCCTGTCCCGCACCCGATGCTCCCCCTCTCTCTTCATTAACGGTATGGACCTCAAACATCCGGGGCCTTCACTCAAACCTGACTGATCTCTCCATACAGGTTGCTTCTGACAATCCAGACTTGATCTGCTTAACAGAGACTTTCCTCCTTCAAGATGTCTCTGATTCCTTAATATCTCTTCCTGGTTACTCCCTCCTCCGGTATGATAGACCTGAGCCTCGTCCTGGTGGTGGGGTGACTATCTTTATCAAAAACTCTCTTCCTCACTCTCCTTGCACTGCCCTCTCTCCTCCTCACCCCCAGGAGAACCTCTGGCTACGGCTTCCTCTCCGCTCCCACCTTTTGTTCATTTGTGTTCTGTACCGTCCTCCAAACAGTGATGACTCCATTTACATTTCACTGTCTGACAACATGGACCAACTTCTATCCACTCATCCCAACTCTCTCTTCCTCATATGTGGTGACTTCAACTGTCATCATGCCAGCTGGTTGGGTGTGGGTTCCTCTCTCACCAGTCATGGCACCTCAGCAAAGGACTTCTGTGACTGTGGGATTGACACAATCTGTCAATTTCCCGACCCGGATCTCAGCCAATGGAGTATCTTCTCTTCTAGACTTGGTTATGACAAACTTCCCTGCTAACGTCTGCTGCTCTTCTTCTGCTCCAATCGGTTCTTCTGATCATGTGCTTGTCAAAGTGGACATCTCTCTGGCCATTCTCAGAGAGCCTCCTCAGCGTCGGCGAGTCTGGCATTTCACTCAGGCCGACTGGGACGGTCTTCAAGCAGCCATCAATCGTCTGGATTGGTCTCCCATCTCCACTGCCTCTGACATAAATTCTTCCTGGGAATTCTTCCAAAGCAAACTGCTCTCTCTCATGCACAGATTTATCCCATCTTGTCTTCAGTTGTCTTACCCTTCCTCCCGTCCATGGTACACTGAATCTTGTGGTGAGGCAGTTGCCCTGAAACAACTTGCCTTTGCCTCTTGGAAGGCTAATCCAACTGAAGGCAATCTCAGTTCCTTCCACCAAGCTCGGAACAAGTGTGTGTCTACCCTCAGGAGTGCCAGGAAGCACTATCTCTCCACACTCAAGAATTAACTCTCAAACCTGTCTCCTTCCTCCAAATCCTGGTGGCGTCTGGTCAAATCCGTTTCTGGTGTTTGTTCCCCCTCCATCCCCTCCCTTACATCAAATGGCCACACAGTTGACATCGCACGTGACAAAGCCGAATGCCTCAACTCTGTGTTTGCCTCAAAATCTTGTGTCCCAAACCCATCTCTCTCTGTTCCCACCTTTCCCAGTCGAACCCAACTGCTCCTGGACTCTGTGTCGTTCTCTCCTGACAAGGTGGAGGAGTTTTTGACGAACCTCGACTCTGATTCTGCAACTGGCCCAGACAGCATCAGCCCACGGGTCCTAAAATCCTGCTCTGCCGCTCTATCTCACCCTCTCTCTGTTCTTTTCACCCTCTCTTTTGCTCAAGGTCATCTGCCAGCATCCTGGAAATCAGCAAACATTACCGCTTTACACAAAAAAGGTGCAAAAACAGATCCTTGCAACTACAGACCAATCAGCCTGCTCCAAATTATCAGCAAAGTCATGGAATACATCATTGCTTCGGATATGAAATCTTTCCTCTTCTCCAATGGCTTGATCTCTGATCATCAATTTGGTTTCAGACCAGGTCACTCTACTCTGGACATGCTGCTTCTGCTGTCTCAACAATGGATGGAGGTCCTCAATGCCAAACAGGAAATCAGAGCTGTCTCCCTTGACATATCACGTACCTTCGATACGGTCTGGCACCCAGCTCTGCTCACCAAACTCTCCTCCTATGGTATCCATGGAAATGTCCATGCATGGCTTGCGGACTTCCTCTCTGGTCATAGTCAACGTGTGGCCCTGAATGGATTTCTCTCATCTCCCCTTCCTGTTCAGGCTGGAGTTCCCCAAGGCAGTGTTCTGGGCCCTGTGCTTTTTCTGGTCTTTATCAATGATCTCTCCGCCTCTCTGGAAAATCCTCTCTATCTCTTTGCTGATGACTCCACTCTCTGCCGCTCCATTCCTCTTCCCTCAGATCGGCAGTCTGCAGCCTCCTCACTCTCTGAAGACTTGGACAAAATCACAGACTGGTCAAACAAGTGGAACATGTCTTTCAATCCTGACAAATTTCACACTCTTTCTATGTCTCTCCGAAAACATCGACTGGACAACCCTCCCATCTACTTTCTCAACAATCCTCTCCAAGAAGTTCTGTCGCTCACGCTTTTGGGTCTTACTATCTGCCATGATCTTTCTTGGGAAAACCACATTTCCAAGCTGGCCTCCAAAGCCAGTCGCCGACTGCGCATCCTCCGTCGTGCGAAGTCCTTCCTCGGCACACCTGAGCTCCTCACCACATACAAGGCTTTCATCCGCAGCTCAATGGAATACTGTTCTCCCCTATGGGCCGGTGCTCCTGCCTCACACCTAGCTCGGCTTCACGCTGTTGAAACCAAAGCTTTCAGAATTATTGGAATCTCCCGCGATGAAGCTATCTCTGAGGGCCTTTCACTCACTCACCGCAGGCAGGTAGGTGGTCTTTCTGTCTTCTACCGACTCCTCTCCGGCCTTGCTCCCCCAGCTCTCTCTGTGCTCTGTCCCCCAAATATTCCTACAGGTCGCACAAGATCTGCCAGCAACCCTCTGATGGTTAAACTGCCGAAATCTCGGCTCTCTGCTCACCTTCACTCTTTCATTCCTCTTTTCTCCCGCCTCTGGAACAAACTCCCTCACTCCCTTCAATCCCACTCGTCCCTCCAGGTCTTTAAAACAGCTGTTCACCACCATGTCTTATCTTCCCCCACCCAAAACCTTGATCTTTTCTACCCCCGCTAATTCACCCCAGATCCACCTTGTTTGAAATTCCAACTTCTTTCCTGGAAGTCCTGGCAGTGTCCATATGTTTTATACCTCTCCCACCCCCCTCCCCCCCTTTCCATGCCCCTCCCCCCCCAAAGCCCTCTCCATCTCACAGATCTCTCGATGTCTCCATGTCTCTCGGTCCCTGCTCTCAAATGTTGTGTTCGTGTCCTTCCCCCTCTCTCCCCATCTTGTCTACCGCTCCCGATGTTATATGTTTTATGTGTCGGTTTGTCTTTCTGTGTGATTAATGTTCGCTCTTTCACTAGCCTCGATCTTGCATACATACAAAAAAACAAAAACAAAACAAAATCGGACCCAGTGGCAGGAAGAATTAATGTGCGGACTGTGCTTTGTTTCATTTGAATATATTTACCTGTTTAGTAGAAAAAAGAATGGGAGGCACTACTTTTCAACACGACCTCATAAATTTTGAGAAGTGTTTGTGGGTTTTTGTTTGTTTGACATTTATGCATTCTTAAACCGCTGGAAGGAATGAGTTGAAAACTGGTGGTTGTACCGACAGGAGGCATGGGAAGGATTTAGCAGTAAAGAAAATTCATAGTTCCAAGGGTTTACTGTGTGGGGAGGGACCCTAAATTTCTCGATTCATTCATTCATTCATATAGCGCCACCTCGTGGAAGCTGACACATCATCAGCCAAACTAAATCATAAAAGTGGGGTAAATCAACGTGTCCGTAAGGTCATGTTCTTTACGAGTGAGGTTAAAATAAGGAAGGATTTGTTGTAGGTTGGGAAAAAACATGAAGGTAAAAAAACTGGAGTAAGCAGAAACTATACGAGTTTGTGATGCCGTGATATTTATTAAATACAATTACAATTTGTGTACTGCAGACTTCAAGCACATAATTAAAGTTAAATTAAATAAATTGTAAAAGGCATATAAATAAATGAATTCTGTCCAAGTACTTTGGTGTGTTCAGTTTCCAAGCAACTAGATAGTGCTTGCCAAGCCAGCTGTTCCTTATCAACGGTTTTGAATGGAGTACTTGCTTGAGTGCTTAAGCTACTTGGCAAGTGCTCTCGAAGAAACTTGGTAACTGAACACAACACTGCAAAACTGGCGGTTACTGGAAGTATTATGAAGGTGATTGGTGTTTTGTAGTGTGCAACTATATACGTAATTCAATTTAAATAAAGATTTAAAGAAGTTTAAAGGCATATAAACAAATGAATGCAGAAATGAAATATGGCCTTGATCTTTTCTACCCCCGTTAATACACCCCCCAAATTCACCTCTTTCAATCTCCGGCTTCATTCCTGCAATTCCGAGTAGTGTCCATTTGTTTTATACGATGTACCCCCCCCCCCCCCCCCCACCACCCTCCCCTCAGCCCTCTCCCTTCTACAGATCTACTGATGTCCCTGTTGTCCACTGTTGTTGTGCTTGTATGCTTCCCCCTGTCTCCCCCTCTTGTCTCTCACTCCCTTTATAGTATGTTTTATTTGTCCGTTTATGTTTTTTGTGTTTCATGTGTTATCTCTTACACGAGCCTCGACTTTGTATACAAAAAAAACAAAAAAACAAAAACAGGAAATCATGGCTTCGAATGTGAGGTTTTAGTGGCAAAAGCACACAAAAAACTTTAGGGGGGAAAGGAGCTTTACAGTGGTCTCCTTGCCCTACTAAGGTTGATCTCTAGTACCTTTACTCACCGAAGCCTTATTGAGGGCCTTTCAATAAAGAACCCAATCCCCTCCAACGAGAGATTTATCGAGGGCCTTTTTCTCAACCATGCTTTTTTGAGCTTTAAGCTATTTTGGAGAAAGTAACCCACTAAAAAGCTTTAATGTGGGAAAGAGGAGAATAAGGAAGGCTTTTAGTGGGGTGGGGGAGGCGTGGGGGGTAGGGAAAGGGCCTAAAGAACAGCTAATGGGGGGAAATGGCACCCGAAAAAGTATTAAAGGGGGGCAAGTGCACTCCATCCCCCATACCCCACCACCCCCCCCCCCCCAAACACACAAAAAAAACTAATTGAGGAAAAGAGAATCCTAAAAAAAGAAAGCTTTAGTTTAAAACATGTGGACATTGAAGCTGAGAAATGTTCGCTCACTCTGATCGAAAATTCATAAGTATCAACGCATGGCAAGATACAACTGGCTGGTTTGAAAGGCCAAAGGTTTTCAAAGTAAGAGTGAATGGAAAAAGGTTTCGAGGGGGAGAGTTGCAAGATTGAGAGATAAAAGAACACCAAAGTAAATGAACTGCATGACTCGAGATAAGAGGACGGTGAAAATAACAAGGTAATTTTAAGCTGCATCCAAGATGGGATTTCAGGAAGAACGAGGGAGCCGTATCAATCGAGGGACAAGAAAAAAGGGGGCATTGATTAAAGACAACGTCACCACCGGTATTGATTGGGATGAAGTGAAGGATAAAGGCAGAGTTAAGTCAGGATTTGTGGAAATGTATCAAGATTGTCGTCAAAATCTACTTGAAGAGCAGCTGACACTTTAAAGCAACATGATGACCCAATATTTACACAAGAGCATGAAACTTGTAAAAGGAAGCTTTCATGGAATATTCCAACATGGAAAGATGAAGGAAAAGAAACAGAGAAGAGAATGATAGGATGCGGATGTGGTTCAGGTGTACACAGTATGTACGACTATGATTGCAGGGGTTGCCTTAATGATTTGAGTTCACAGTGAGTTGATAGACAGCGCGGATGTCGGTACTTGTGCATGAAAATTCACATGGACGTAAGAAAAAGGTGCACATGTTAAAAACACACAAAGGCAAAAAAAAACGCAAGAAATGTGATGCTGCACTGCAGTGGGGTGAACAGGCACGATAGGCCGAACGGCTGGCGATGACCGTTGACCAGCGATTAATCCGACAAACACATATGGCCCAAATCGGATTTGACAGCAAAGTGCACAATTGTACTCCAAATGTAAGCCCCAAACTCAAGGCCTGGAACGGTACTTACCGTCGACCTGGTGAGGTTTCAACTTGCACACGAGGCTGTCATGCACTTGCACCAGTGCCTCTTTGGTTTCTGCATCCTCCTCCAGGACCAGCTTTGTGGTAATTGGGCAGGCAGCAGCTGTACTGTCTTCTATTACAATCACCTGGGTGGTGGAAGGAGGAAGGGAGGGGTAAGGGAGGGGGGGGGGCACCTCAATTATATTGATAGGGATAATCAAGGGAAGGATAGAAGTCAATTTACATTTTAGGCCCTTGTGCCTCAAAAGAAACATTTTATGGCTTCAAATGCTTTGGCTTGTACTAATTAATTGGATGTTAAAAGGAAGCTGAACTCAAGTTTTCAATTTAATAACTACATCTAATGATCTGACTTAACCACGTCTGATTAATCAACTCAACTTTCACTTATTTAAAAATGAAAGTGAAGAAGTCTAACGATACTAGTAAACATCCCTTTATTTGGGCAGTGTATAATGCCACGCACAGTGCCAAAAATAATAAAAATAACCAGATATAAACCTACACACATGAAGGCAAAACATGCGTATGGCTTATGTGCATATATAATACATCATGGTTATATACCGTGGATCATTCAAATTGCACTGGGTCATGGACTAAGAGCCAAGTCTGAAGCCTGACGATCTGTGCGGCTTAATTTGGGGGTGGAGTTAGGACAGCTATCCAGCCAATGGGTGTAAAGCAGTGGGGTGGAGTCAAGGCAGCGGAAAACTGACTAATGTATCATACATATTTTCTAATTTCAAAAAGGGCATAACTCCCTGAAAAATTTGTGAAACGCACCGAAACTCAAACCTGCTCTGAAACTCATAATAAAGCCAGGTACCAAGTTTCAGTTGAATATGTTAAAGGGTATGGGAAAAAGTGCAGAAAACCACAGGTGGAACGGATAAAAGGACAGACGGCTGGACAGATGGAGAGCAAACCTATAGGAGGAGACTAACAAGCAGGGGTATGAACGGACAGGAGGAAAGGAAACGCAGTACACTGCAAGGAAGAGGGTTGGGTTTGGGAACAGAATATCAAGGGCAGAGAGGGGGGGGGGGGGGGAGGAGAGGACAAGAGATAGTTGTGTACCACCAACCTGAAGCCATGGAGGGAAGGGATCAAAAACTCAAAACGTTTTTGACGGATCAGGATGAAACTTGGTATAAAAAACCACCTTTAGAGGCCATTTTTCCCCGCAAAGCGGGGGTTGGCCTTTTTCGGGAACCGTGGTTGTTGTTGTTTTTCGGTCCCCTTTTTGAAGCAATGTTTTACGGCCGGATGCCCTTCCTGACGCCAACCCTTTTTGCCGCCTTTAACGACAAACAGGGAATTACCAGTGAACTGGTACTCAATTAGCCGACCTCGGAAGGATGACAGGCTGAGTCAACCCCCCTGGTGTTAATTCAGCGATTAGACCGGGATTCGAACCCAGGATCCTAGGATCCTAAGCCGGCACCCTAGCCGCTAGCCCAACACCAGGGTAATGAAACTTGGTATGACAAGGCCAAATCAAATTTGGGTGAAGATCCGAATCTGAATCCGGATACGAGATTTTTTTTTTTTTTTTAAGCGATTCATCACCATTGAGAGATTGGGCCAAAAACTACATGACTGAAAGTTGTGCTGAGTCGGGTTAGCCTTCCGTGTTGAGAAAGCAAGCTGCTTCACCGGAACTTTCTTACTGCAGGATTCCGTGTTCCATGGTTGACAGGATGGATAGAATAGCCGCAGACAAGACGGGATAAACCTGTGAACGAGATAATGCTTTGACGAAAATATTCCCAGGAGGGATCAATATCGGATGCTGCGGAGATAGCAGCCCAATCCTTTTGCGGGAGGGCAGATTGCAATCCCTGACAGTCGGCTCCAGCCGAGTATGCCAAATACTTTTCAAAAATGGTACATGATGTTTCCTCGTTTAACACAACATGTATTAAGGATAGAGCACAGCCCAACAACCATATGTTGGAAATAATAGTGCAGACTTTGATGAACTGAATGGGCTCCCTCCTGCATCCAAGATCCTTTTTTGTAAGGGAACTCATTATTATTACGATTGCTATTATAATTGATGTGAGACTGCTAGCATAGAAATTACTAGGAAATTCAATTGGTTGCCTTTCCAACTCACTGGTGCATTTTTGTTTTTCCATAACAACGGAAGGCTACCCCGACTCAGCACCACTTTAGGTCATGTAGTTTTTGGCCCCATCTCTCAATGGTGATGAATCGCTTAAAAAAAAAAAAAAAAATCTCGTATCCGGATCTTCACCCAAATTTGATTTGGCCTCGTCATACCAAGTTTCATCCTAATCCGTCAAAAACGTTTTGAGCCTGGTGTTGGCTTAGCGGTCGGTTAGGGTGCCAGCTTGGGATCCTGGGATCCTGGGTTCGAATCCCGGTCGATCGCTGAATTAACACCAGGGGGGTTGACTCAGCCTGCCATCCTTCCGAGGTCGGCAAATTGAGTACCAGTTCACTGGTAATTCCCTGTGTGTCGCAAGAGGCGACTAACAGGGTTGGCGGCAGGAAGGGCATCCGGCCATAAAACATTGCTTCAAAAAGGGGACCACGGTGCCCAAAAAAGGCCAATCCCTGCTCAGCGGGGAAAAATGGCCTCCAGAGGTGGTTCATAACAATGCAATATCAAAATTTGACGACGTAAAGATACGATTTTTCGTTTTTGAACTTCGACTTCTCTTTTAAGTGGTGCTTACTTCTTCTTCTTCTTTCTCTAACAGCCACAATTATTCCCACACTCATGTCCGTTGGCCGGGGGAAGTTTTTGGCAGAAGCCCTTCAGGATCCGGCTGGCAAAGCCTGCCTTCATGGCGCTGATGATGGCTCGCCTACTCTCGGTGAAGGACACCGTGGGATGTTTAACGCCCACCAACTGATGCCGGCAGATACGATGCCCGGTTTAACGTCCATCCGAGTGATGATACACACATGGATGAATCACCCTGCCTGTGAAACATCAGGATGACAGTTTATAGCTGGGTCGGGATTCAAACCCAGGATAGGCTGCTTGGAGGCGAGTGTGCATACCTCTTGGGCTAGGCCATCCTGCCAGCCCAAGCAAGTGCTTACTTAAAACCCCAAAATCAAATCTATGGATGAAATGTGGTCATATTTCAGCGTTACACCATTAAAAACAACCTCAATTAAATGTCACATGATATGAAGGATCGGTTAATTTTACTAATAGGGTTTGCAGACGCTTATGATTGGCTGTTTGGATTAGTTAATTTTATTAATAAGTTGTGTGCAAGTTATTTTATTAATAAGTTATTAATAAGTTGTGTAGACATATGTTGTGTGCAAGAGACGAGATGGAAGGGAAGTGGTGTGAGAATGGTGAAGGGTAGGCAGGGACAGAAATACTGTAAGTTTGTGTGGCAAGGGTGCCCGGAGGGCGTGAATGGTGTTGGTGTCCTGTTTACTGAGGAGTTTGTAGACAGTGTGGTGAGTGTGACTAGAGTGAGTGATAGGTTGATGATGGTGAAAATGATGATTGGAAAGCTCTTGGTGAACGTCATCTCGGGATATGCTCCACAGGTTGGTCGGAGCGATGAAGAGAAGGACAAGTTCTGGTGTGCGATAGAGAAGCTGATGGAAAACGTGAAAGATGAGGAAGTTGTTGTGGTAGGAGGAGACCTAAATGGACATGTGGGAAGGAGTATGGATGGTTTTGACGGAGTTCATGGGGGTTACGGATATGGTGTGAGAAATGGAGAAGGTGAAAGGATTTTGGAGTTTGCTGATGGAGATGATTTGTTGATTTGTAATACTCAGTTCCAGAAAGAGGATAATAAGCTTGTTACAAACACGTCAGGTGGGTCGACGACAACAGTTGACTACCTGATGGTGCGTAGGCGAGATAGGGGGCACTTCCGGGACACAAAGGTGATCCCGGGGGAGGAGGCTGTTTCACAGCACCACTTGGTTGTCTGTGACGTAAGGGTGAAAGGTGCGAGGAGAGCTCGGCGGGTGAAGTACCAACCGAGAATGAAGGTGTGGAGGTTGAAAGAGGTGACAGTAAGGGAGGCATTAAAAGAGAGGTTGAGTAGGGTCGAGGATGATGTGGTTGAGCTTGAAAGTGGTTGGATGTCAATGAAAGCTAGTCTGTTGGGAGCCGTTGGTGAGGTATGTGGATGGACAAAAGGACCACCGAGGCACTCAGAAACATGGTGGTGGGATGATGAAGTTGGAAAGAGGATTGACGAGAAGAGGAAGACGTTCAAGGAGTGGCAGAAGGCGAAGGGTACGGGAGCAGAAACAGCAGAGCATGAAAGTTATAAGGCAGCCAGGAAGGCTGCAAAGAAAGAGGTAGCAAAGGCGCAGGCGGGATGTAGGAAAATGTTCGGAGAACGCTTGGATTCAGAAGAGGGTCAGAAAGCAGTATTCAGGATTGCAAAGCAGATCGCGAAAGAGAGGTGTGATGTGATGGGGGTGAGTTGCTTGAAGGATGAAGTGGGACAAATCGTTGTCGACCCAGATATATGGAAATGCTGTTGAATACAGAGAATGAATGGGATGGCAACATAGAGAGTAACCCAGTTTTAGGACCGGCAGAGAAGATAACTGAGAAGAAAGTTGAGGAAGCGATAAAAGCAATGAAGGGTAGAAAAGCGGGAGGGCCGACGGGAGTTGTGGGAGATATGTTGAAGGCAGCAGGAAGTTGGGGTGTGAAGAGAATGACAGAGATCTGTAATCTGGTGGTGAAAGAAGGCCACATTCCAGTGGATTGGGAACTGAGTACCCTCGTCCCTCTAGACAAGGGGAAAGGTGACCCTCTGGAGTGTGGCTCGTACCGAGCGATAAAGTTATTGGAGCAGGGAATGAAGGTATTGGAAAGGGTGTTGGAGAGGAGGATAAGGAAGAAAGTGAAGATCGACGAAATGCAGTTTGGATTCATGTCAGGAAGAGGAACGACAGACGCGCTTTTCATTGTGAGGCAGTTGCAGGAGAAGTACATGGAGAAGAGGAAGAAGTTGTTTCTTGGGTTTGTTGATCTGGAGAAAGCATTCGATCGGGTTCCACGCAAAGTATTGACATGGGAACTGAGGAAGTTAGGAGTGGAGGAATGGTTGATCAGAGTAGTGATGGCAATGTACAAAAGAGCGCGCACAGCTGTAAGGACGAAGGACGGGAACAGTGGTGAGTTTGAGGTGAAGGTGGGAGTGCATCAGGGGTCGGTACTAAGTCCACTACTATTTGTAGCTGTGATGGAGGTGCTGGCTCAGAACGTAAAGGAGGGTTTACCGTGGGAGTTGTTGTATGCAGATGATCTGGTGTTGATTGCGGAAAGTATGGATGGACTGAAGGAAAAGATGAACACGTGGAAGGAATGTATGGAGACAAAAGGTCTGAAGGTGAATATCGGAAAGACGAAGGTGATGGCAAGTGGTAAAGCATGTGGTGAGGTGGAAAGAACTGGGAAGTGGCCCTGTACTGTGTGTAGGAAGGGTGTCGGAGTGAACTCCATTCACCATTCAGTGTACAATGTGCACTGAGTGGGTTCATCAAAAATGTAGTGGTCTGAGAGGGTCATTAACCAGTGTGGCAGCTACATTCAAATGTAAAGTGTGCACAGAGGGAGCTGCACATGGAGGAAATGTTGTTGGATCTTGGAGACGGCGTGAAGCAGGAAGGTGTGAAAACATTTTGCTACCTCGGAGACATGCTGAATGGAGAAGGTGGATCAGACTCGGCAACGGTTGCTCGAGTGAGATGTGCATGGAAGAAGTTTCGGGAATTGAGTGGCGTGCTGATGATGAGGGGAGTGTCGTTGAAGCTGAAGGGAAAGGTGTATGCTGCATGTGTGAGAAGTGTTATGATTTATGGGAGCGAGACATGGGTAATGAACGAAGAGCAGCAACGAAGGTTGGAAAGTGTGGAAATGCGAATGGTTCGACGGATGTGCGGAGTGTCGTTGAGAGAGAGGAAGACAAATGATGAATTGCGAAAGATGATGGGAATAGAGCCTGTGATTGATGCTGTGAAGAGGAACAGGTTGAGATGGTTTGTTCATGTGTTGAGGAAGGATGAAAGTGACTGGTTGAGAAGAGTGATGGAAATGAATGTAGAAGGAAGTAGAAGACGGGGAAGACCGAGAAAGACTTGGCTAAAGATGGTGGAAGAAGAAATGCGGGCAAGGGGGTTAACAAGGAGAGATGAAGAAAATAGCGCAAAATGGAGAAGATTGTCATGGGGACTGCAAGGCTCACCCCCGCTCTAGCAGGGAAAATGGCCTTTAAAATGCATGTTGTTGTTGTTGTATTAATAAGAACTGCCTTGCCATCTTCCATTCCGAGCACCTTTCATGCACACAAACATTTGCCCCAATGGTAGCACAGTATGTGCAAATCCTTCCTTCCTCTGGCTGAGTCGAGTGCACAATATTAAAGGTGGAACATGACTGTCACCTTGCTCCTCAGATGACGTGCCACTCGCATGGTATACGACCCACATGACCCCGTTCCTTCTGCATGCTGGTGTAATTAATTCCATCGGACAATTTGAACCACATCAGAGCGTGGCACACAGATGTACGATCAATGTAAGAAATGCTAATTACAGATAAGACGAGACAAGTCAAGTCACGGCCGGATTACATTACAAGCTGGTAGATAGCAAGTCGACTCTGGAAGGAAGGAAGACAAAGGAAAGTGTGATGCAATTGCCTTATCTGATCCAACATTAAATAATGAACACCAATTACAATGCTGGCTTTCCAGCAGTGTCGAGGAAGTAAATGCAGTAAGTTACCCCACAGAAAGAACCGTTTTTTTGATCAGGGGCTGAGGGGATTTAAGAGTGAAGGAAGAGAAGGAGTGTCATGTGTTTATTACATACGGATGTGGAAGTCGGGAATAAGGGCAGCCAAAGCGAGAAAAGGAAAATTCTGAAACGAGAAACGGAAGTCAACGGGAGGGTAGAAAAGAGAAAGGAGTGCAAAGGGTTTGTGGGAGGAGTGGAGGAAAACGGTAAAGGAGGTGAGGAATTGATTGTCCAAGTAAAGTTAGGGAAAGGAAGAGGCATGCATGGTGGTGTGACCACTGGGTCTGTGCACGCTAAATGTTGCGGCGTGCAGTTCCTACTTCCAGCTCATCAAAGCTAAGTTTGTTTTCAAAGTTAAGTTAGGGTTTCAAAGTTAAGTTTCATCAAAGTCAAGTCAAAGAAAGATCCTTCGTGTTTTTTTGATTTTTACCTCCACCACAAAAGGTGGACAGAGGTGTATTCTTATTGGTTTCCTGTTTCTTGTTGGTGTCTCTGTGAGCAGGATATTTCAAAAAGTAATGGATGGATTCTGATGAAACTTGGTGGACAGGTTGGGTGTGCGACAAGAACGAATCGATTATATTTTGGTGCAAATCAGGATCCGGATACAAGAATTGTTTTTAGCGATTATAATTCCCCAATGAGCGACACAGCCAAAAACGATACATAACACGATATTTCAAAAAGTTGCGGACGTGTTAGACAAAGGTTGTGGACGAGTTGTTGAGGTGACAAGAACAAGCCAAATTCGATTTTTGTTAAGGTCCGGATGCAGATCCGGCCACAGTGGAATCCAAAAAAAGGAACCTGTTCAGCCTGCCAGCGGCATGTGCTATACCGAGTGCCATTTTAGTCGTCACTGTGTGTGTCTGTTTTCATCCAATTTTCCATGTTAATTCGCACCATGTTGTGTTGTATTGTTGAATTAGTGTCCCTGTGATTGTCTGGCCACTTCGTCGTTGCCACAGGGTACTTGGAATGCAAATTCTGTCTCTGCTCTGACGCCGCGTGCTTTGCCCTGCTGCCTTTCTCCCAAGTATTACACAGCGACACCAAGACCCCACCCCCTCTGGGCCATGAACCGGGGGTCAAATAAAATATAAAAATTACATATTTCATGCATCCGCCAATGGTAATTGCACATAGGAGGTTTTATTTAAATGCCTAAAAATGTGCCCGTGATTGCATTTTCCTCCTCTCTTCCTGGGGGCAAGGCCAAAATTATACTATTCATGTACCTTGGTGCCATGTGATGATCATAACTACCAAGTTTGGTGAATTTTTGCCCAACCGTTTAGGAGGAGATAGCATGACGGACAGACAGACAGCAAATTACAATATTCCCCTTTTTTCACAAACATTGGGAATAAATATTGAAACTCGAGAACATCCAAAAAATGTAAAGCAAGTCGGCATCCTCTTTGTACTCAAAATAAACTTGACAAAAACAACAGTTAAAAAAGAAGTAATTTATATGTATTCGCGTTCTTCATATTCACATAATAAAAGTTTGTTGAAAATTTGATAACAAAAACTCAAACAGTAAAAAAATTATGGTCTGGACAGACACATTGAAGCTCAAATGGTAAATAAATAAACACGGAAGCGATTACGAAACCCAGCTGTCTCGCACTTAGATTTTAAATAAAAAAGAGCTCTGACGGACTCATCGAGCATGTGTTAATATACTTCTGTGTACGCAATAGTTCAAAAACCGTTGAACATTCAGCTTTCATTTTGCAGACATATCTTTTTCTTCTTTTTTTTTGTATACAGAATCGAGGTTCGTTTAAGAGCTAACACATTGAACATGAAAACATGCACAAACACATAAAACATACAATGAAGGGAGTGTGAGACAAAGGGGGGCGGGGGGAGAGGGAAGCACACAAGCACAACAGTAGAGAACAGGGACGTCGGTAGATCTGTGGAAGGGGGAGGGCTGGGGGAGGAGGGATGGGTACACGGTATAAAGCAAATGAACACTTCTAGGAATTTCCGGAAAGAAGTTGGGGATTTAAAGAGGCGGATTTGGGGTGTTTTAACGGGGGAGAAAATATCAAGGTTTTTGATGGGGGAAGATAAGAGATGGTGGTGAACAGCTGTTTTAAAAACCTGGAGGGAGGAGAAGGATTGAAGAGAGAGTGTGGGAGTTTGTTCCAGAGGCGGGAGAAAAGAGGCATGAAAGAGTGAAGGTGAGCAGAGAGTCTTGATTTTGGCAGTTTTACCATAAGAGGGTTGCTGGCAGATCTTGTGTGTCCTGCAGGAATATTTGAGGGACAGAGCACAGACAGAACAGGAGGAGCAAGGCCGGAGAGGAGTCGGAAGAAGACAGAAAGACCACTTACCTGCTTGCGGTGAGAGAGAGAAAGGCCCTCAGAATCAGCTTCATCGCGGGAGATTCCAATGATTCTGAATGCTTTGGTTTCAACCATGTGAAGCCGAGCTCGGTGGGAGGCAGGAGCACCGGCCCAGAGGGGAGAGCAGTATTCCATTGAGCTGCGGATGAAAGCTTTGTATGTGGTGAGGAGCTCAGAAGTGCCCAGAAAGGACTTTGCACAACGGAGGATGCCCAGATGGCGACTGGCTTTGGAGGCCAGCTTAGAAATGTGGTTTTCCCAGGAAAGATCATGGCAGATAGTGAGACCCAAAAGCTTGAGTGACAGAACTTCTTCAAGAGGATTGTTCAGAAAGTAGATGGGAGGGTTGTCCAGATGGTCTTTTCAGAGAGACAAAGTGAGAGTGTGAGATTTGTCAGGATTGAAAGACATGTTCCACTTGTTTGACCAGTCTGTGATTTTGTCCAGGTCTGCAGAGAGTGAAGAGGCTGCTGCCTGCCAATCTGAGGGTTGGGATATAGAGCGGCAGAGAGTGGAGTCATCAGTAAAGAGAAAGAGAAGATTTTCCAGAGAGTCGGATAGATCATTAATGAAGATCAGAAAAAGCACAGGTCCCAGAACACTACCTTGAGGAACTCCAGCCTGAACAGGAAGAGGAGATGAGAGAATTCCATTCAGGGCCACACGTAGATTGCGACCAGAAAGGAAGTCTAAGCCATGCATCTTTATTCTTCATGAAATTCTCACAATCTGATTAGATAACCACGGTATTTATCTGAATTATGTTGCCATGACAACCATCTCCGTAACTTGGCTTGTGAATGCAATATTTCAAAAAAAACCAAACAAACATTGAATATTTATCTTTCTTATTACAAAGATCTATTCCTCATACCAACCAAAAGGTGGGGGACCTAAAGTATCAGCTGCTTGGTTCTATTCACTCCCCCTTTGCCATTTTACCCAATTTTTTTGATGGATTCTCGACATTCTCATAACAGAGGTTTGTTGAAACTTTAATGACAAAAGCTCAAATGGTATGCCCTAGACACAGACAAACGGACAGACACACACAATTGAATTGTCTGTGTCTAGGGCATACCATTTGAATTGCAAAACCTCATCTCCCACCGTGTGGGTGGAATAACAACATACAATGATGAACGAATGAAACAAAAGGCATGTGAACAACCAACCATGTTAATTTACAAAAAATAAAAAATAAAATGGCCTGAACGTGCCCCGCCGAATACATTCTGGGATGTTTGAATGCCCCTAACATAAGAAGCTGTAAGATGAACGTCTGTCATACCCAAATGGCTTTACGACGATTCTCTATTTCGCAAGAGTTTACCTTTTATTAGTTCTCTGTTCTCGATCAGCGTAATTTGCAATACCTTCGGCTGTTAGTGACACTCCATCACCCTCACATATTTCTCATTTTCACTGAATATTTCATCAACTTAAATCTCAGCACTGTCTCCGGATGCTGTGACCAATTTTTTAAATCCACACGCTGCGTTGATTTTTCCATTGCCGCCTAATGTCTTTTATACGTCGCGTGCAACCTCTCTCCATAAAAAAATAATGTGTTCATGGCAGAGGATTTGAACGGGAAAAATCAAGTTTGGAGTGCTGCCTTGCAAGCAAACCTCCCTCAATTTCCCCAGCTGCCAAAATGTCGTCTGTTGAAGTTTCAAGCAATTTTTAACAAGCTTAGTATGTTGCTAAAGTGATGGTTGATACACTATTTGCCAAGCGAACTCCTAAATAATCTGACGTTTGCTTACGAAAGTAAATTTGCCGTTTACTGCTGGACTTAAATGGAAAGGAATATCCTGAAAAGCTTCCAGAAGGGTTATGCTTCTTCTTCGCTGTTTTCATCTCCAACCCTCGCTCCCACTCCTCCTCCCCCCCCCAACCCCCCCCCCCCGCATCCTTCTACTCTCTCTCCACAGCCCCCACCCCTTCTCTCTCCCTCAACTCTCCTCTTTCATTCATTCATCTACCTGCTAGTTTGGCTCTCGTTGTTTCTTTGCCATCCCAAAGTATGCTACCCTTCTTATCTACGTGTTAGCTCCTTGATTTAATCTAAAAATACCAGCTGGAACACCAGCCGAAACGTTTAGAGCACTGTGCTTTCAGAAATATCGCCACGTCCATCATCAGTCGGCAAGGTGACATGCGCGACGCTTGAAACATCTCAGATGGTACACACCTGCGGCTGTTCTTGACGAGGAGGGAAACACAATATATTTTAACCTAATCACCAAACACTCTGAGTTTTATCCTTGCATCATCTAGCAGCTTGCTCTTCCACTAGAGTGGATGTTGTTCACAAGAAAAATTAAAAACCTGCCACAATGACAAATGCCAAATGAATTTCCAGGGAAAAAAAATTACAAGCAGTCAATGGTCCGACCCAGGAAAATCTGCCATTTTCATGTACTTGTGCAAGAAAGCAAATCTCATTACCTGAGCTTGTAAATTTCATGTGGAATACTTGAGGATCTTATGCAAAGGCACAAACGTATAAACCAAACTGTCCAGGAAACCGATGCTGAAACTGCAGCGATTTCTACACCGAATAATCATGTCACTCTCATAACAAATCACCAGGAAGTGCCGCTCGTATGGAACCAAGAGGCAGAGAATTGAAGTACAAAGGTCAGATTAACAGAGAACCCATACAGTTACGACTCCACATCACGTCTCAAATTTAATAGCATGCGCGTCATCACACCGATGCTTTGCACTTCCTGGTGCCTGGAACCCCACCGTTTTTTAGAGGCCATTTTTCCCCGCAAAGCAGGGGTTGGCCTTTTCGGGGACCGTGGTTGTTTTTTGTTTTTTTTTTGGTCCCCTTTTTGAAGCAATGTTTTACGGCCGGATGCCCTTCCTGCCGCCAACCCTGTTTGTCGCCTTTTTACGATAAACAGGGAATTACCAGTGAACTGGTACTCAATTAGCCGACCTCGGAAGGATGACAGGCTGAGTCAACCCCCCTGGCGTTAATTCAGCGATCGACCGGGATTCGAACCCAGGATCCTTGGATCCTAAGCTGGCACCCTAGCCGCTAAGCCAACACCAGGGACTAACACTGGAAGAAGTTGGGAATTTGCCTCATTTCAAACATCAAGGTTATATCAAGGTGTGAGCCTGTTATATTTATTTCCCAAGTTTGGCAAATTAATAAGCTTATGGATGTGTCATAAGTAGCATTGTGTGATAAATTCTACCCCCACCCCACAACCCCCCCCCCCCCCTCCTAAGTACAGCAAGTCCCCGATTTATGTCGTAGATGCATTCCTAAAACAACGTTATTCGGATCCAGTTATCTTTACACATAGTGTTACAATGGGAGGATGCGTTGCCAGGGAAAAATATGGGCACCCTATTCTAACTTAACATTCCATCAAGTACATATTAGAGACAAAAATGAAGCAAATCAATACAGAAGACAATTGGAATAATGTATGTACACAAAGACAATTTAATGGAGCGGGTTGAGAGTGGAGGGTGTTGGCTTAGCGGTTAGGGTGCCGGCTTGGGATCCTAGGATCCTGGGTTCGAATCCCGGTCGATCGCTGAATTAATGCCAGGGGGGTTGACTCAGCCTGTCATCCTTCCGAGGTCGGCAAATTGAGTACCAGCTTGCTGGGATGAATGATCCCGGTGTGTACCCCGGTTTAGAATAGGTACACCGTATCCCTGCGCATCGTAAGAGCGTGACCAAGGGCCGGCTTCAGGAAGGGCATCCGGCCATAAAAACATTGCCTTAAACAGGGAACCATGATTGTCATGGGGCCCGCAAGGCTAACCCCCGCTCTCGCGGGGAAAATGGCCTTCAAAACGATCATTCATATATATTTTCATATTGGTTGAGAGTGGAGGGACTACAGGGAGGGAGAGGCAGGCACTACTGTGCTTTGGTGGATTGTCTGAGCCAGCTAAGTGATGTGCTGCTACTCCCTCAGACCCGTCATCCAAATGGATGTTCGAGCGGTCACCATGCAGGACGCGGGATGCTTTTTGTCAGGGTATGACACCGGTTGGGACAGTTTAAATATGTAACAATGGCAGAGTAGTTAGGAATGTATGGAAACCCCTTCACACCATCCACTGCTTGGATGATCACCGGCCGCTAGGTTTGTCCTCCTGGAGAACGAGGACCAAGGAGATGGATTACCACGTGCTGGCAATGTTGCGTGCAATTCTGCCTTTTCCTTCCTAAGATACCTTTAGGGGGATTGGGTAGGATTTTAGCCGTGGATATAGTGGGACATAGGAGACATGACGTAGGAGACAAATTGGATCAAAGGGGGGTTCGTGTAGTATCGGGCAGAGGGACACCGAGTGGGTGCGGACAAATAGGGCTGACCTCAAGTCCTCTCTATCAACACCACCACCACTAATAAAGATGATAACTGTCCCAAACCCAGATTAATGATGAACAGATAATTAATAACTAAAGCTGTTTGCGATCAGGGCAACTCAAATCAATCAGAGACTAAGTGACTTCACGTGCACATTTAATAAGTAAATGGGGAGGGAGAACAAAGGACACAAAATCATTTATTCACAAAGATACACACCCCGGTTATCTGATGAAAGGAAGTACATTGTACTTAAAAAATTTGAACGACGTCCTATCGGACGAGCATGACTTAAATCAACTATTTTCCCAAAATGTGTTAACAATGTTCGATGATGATGCTCAACGATGCAAACAGACGACCTAAAACTGAGACTTAACTGTCGCACCTTTTTTTCCAAACGAGAAATAAAACTTCACTCACCTCTCTCAACTTAATTCTTTCCTTCTCTCTGTCTGCGACACGTTTGCGGCGGTCTTCTTCTTCTTTCAGGGCTTGCTGCGTCACTCCTCGAAGTTTGTCATCCTTGATTATCTTCCGGATTTTCTTTCGTCCTTTACCGGGTGACTTCTGACCATCATCGTCACTACCTTCAGATTCTTTATCTGACTGTTGACAAAAAAGAAAGAAAGAAGAAGAACAACCGGGTTAACATGAATTGCACCAGACTCGTAATCGGCAATTTCAAATTCAGGAAGTTAAACAGCAAGCATTCAGATATGCAATGCACTCCAACCTTATCAGAACCCGATGAAGAATCCTGAACCTTGATCCTCCTCCTCTTCTTCTTCTTTCCCTTGTAACTCCGCTGTTTCTTATTTTCTGCCTTCTTATTTGACCTAAAACAGAGAACTTACATTATGTTGAAAGATCACCTGCCAATTCTTACCATCTTCACTCGTGACTCTCATCCTATTTCATTCTGCACTCCTGCTGCTCTTCTTCGGCTCGTATTAACTTCACTCATTCAAACGTTCCCCCTGTCAAAAAATGGTGAATGTGACAAAAGAAGGTGTGAAAGAGATGCAAAACCTGGTATGATAAGATTTCTTCTTCACGTTTTCTCCAGATGAGGATCCGTCCTCATCGAGCTCCGATTTTTGCTCCGAATCCCCATCCGACTCACTGTCACTGTCGCTCTCAGCTTCACTCTCTGCATCGTCGCTGCTCTCTTTAGGATGCCAAAGGTAAACACAAGAGTATGATCATAGCTGATGTAAATTTGGAAATCGAAGACAAAAATCGCCGCCCCTCACCACGACACCCAAAATACAAAACAACTTAACGAAAGGTATGAAAACACGTTCAGGACCAAATGAATTCCAAATTCCCTGTTGGAGATGAAGAGTCACAATATGGATAATAACTATGGCAGGCCTATTTATTCACCTGTGTCCAGACTCTGGGCCACTCGATCCTACACAGATAATGATGGGCGAAGCAGACAAAGTGCACCAAATTGTTGTCACCTCGCAGTTCGTCTGACAAACTAACCAAAATAAATTACCCAAACAAACCCCAACAACTGTATTTAATGCATTTTCGCCTCAAAAGTTTGTCCAGTTCAAAACACGAACCACCCACGCAGATAAACATTTTTTTTAGAGAGAGGTTGAAACCTTTTCTTGTGAAAGGTTAAAGTGTACAGACTTGGATACGTAATGAAAAACATCAAAGCTATTGAAAACGAAAAAGCAAAATAAAAATATCGGCCAAAGAAGTCCATTCCCATTTGCACCTGAAGCAGCACAGAACCAAGGAAATTATTTATTATCCTCATAATGACTGTTATCTTAGTAATTAAAACCAAATCACAGGGCGGGTAATCACAATCATCACGATTCAAATCGAGTGCGAGAAACATTACTCAATCCTCTATTGGACTTGAATGCTGCAAAAACTCCTACTATTGGATTTAGGACCAAAAAAAAAAACAATGTATCAAATGAAAACATACATACATACATACATACATACATACATACTACACAATGTATGCAGAATCACTTTTACCTGCTGTGCTAGTGCTGTGTCGATTGCCTTTTCCTTTTTGCTTGCCTTTTTTATCTCCATCCTCATCTTCGTCGTCGTCATCTTCTTCTTTTGAACTATGCTTCTTCTTCTTTTTCTTCTTCAGCTTGGCTTTGCCCTTGTCGGAATCACTTTCGGTCAGTTTGTGTCGCAGAAGATGATGCCGGTAGCGCGATTTCCGGCCCACCTCAAAGTCCGAATCTGACCCCTCGTCATCATCTTCTTCATTATCGTCTTCTCCATCTTCCTCGTCATCATCATTAACGTCTTGTCCTTTTCTTTTCTTGCCCGACTTCTTTCCATCTGTTTTCACAGGAAATGATTTTTAAAAAAAAGGGTTAATGACATACAATTACTCAAATGAGAGATGCATGCTGTTACAAAGAACACACGCACGCACGCACGCACGCACACGCACAAAACTATAGCTAAGATCAGTTTTCCTCATACTATCAGGTGCCAATTTTTTTACTGGGTACACACTCAGCACCCATGGGAATGAGCACCATCCAGAGGTGCAATTTGCTCTGGAGTCTGGAGTGCAAATTAGTCATTCCTGTTGCTATTCTAGAGCGATGCAAGAAATCGAGCCGTTCAAAAGCACAAGGCCGTATCAGCAGCCTTCAATTCTATTATAGGTTGAGGGGAAAATCGTGATGAATCCATCTCAATATTTTCATCGTGCCACCATTTATATTCAAATAGCCTCCGAAAGTGCATGTGCAGGAATAAAAAAGATGCCGCGCAAAATGCGACTTTTTCTCATTTCCTTTCAAAAAAAAAAAAAGAAAGAAAGAAAAAAAGAAAAGAAGAAAAAGGTTACAGATAAGGCTGATAGAATGAAAATAAGAGAAAGCATGATGGCCCTGCTGGGGAATCCATGCAGATGGAATAAATTGATGGGTGGCCTAAGATATATATTTTTTCACATTGCCCGATCAAAGCAGAAAAAGAAATCGTAGAGATAAAAAAAAAGACTTCTGAAAAGATACAGAAAAGCAAAAACAAATACAAATCCAATTTATAAAAGGGAACAGGTTGGCTCCAATTGTACATGTGGAAAAGCGAAAACATCATGAGTGCACCTTGGTAATGAAAACTTTTGAAATCAAGGCAGGTCTGGGAAGTCGGCGGTTCAAACCCCGGCTGAGTCATACCAATGATTTCAATAAAAATGCGACTTGCTGCCTCCTTGCTTGATGCTCGGTATTGGAAAAGGATAAGAGCATTGAAAAAAAACAACCATAGGTTGGTAATAACAGCGTAGGCTTGATGGATCTAATGGCCTCCTCCTGCGTTGAAGTTCCTTGCATGGGATCTAAAAATTTCCTTACGATTCAGGTGTTAACTTTTCGTTGGAACCAAAGAGTGTGTTTCGTTCTCTCTGATTGCAACAATTTAAACTTTAAAATGAATGTCGTTGTTGTTGTTGTTGTCCAATGTCCATGGTATAGCACATAGACTTCGCTCTGATCAACATAATTAATGTTTATTCATTTGTTTCCATTAAATAAATGAAAGCAAAGTTGCCGATCCAAATTTTCCTTTATTAAGGACTTGTCAGGACACGTACTCCAGCCAAATAACTAACGGACGGACGGACGGGCGCGCGCACACCCACACGCACGCGCACACACACACGCACGCACGCACGCACACACACACACACACACACACACACACACACACACACACACACACACACACACACACACACACACACACACACACACACACACACACACACACACACACACACACACACACGAGAGCTCCATTCCACCTTCTGAAAACCGCATTTGGAAATACCAACTGACAACACAGACAGACACAGACACGCACACAAACACCCCCGAAAACACTTTCTTCACTTTCGTCCTCCACTATTCTGCTCTTTCCTCCCCAAACCCATCCTCCACACTCTTTTTATCAACTGCACTGCTATTATTTTTCTGATCCTTCACAGACTCCTTCAAAGGGGTAAATCAAAGTTGTGCAAAAATGCTTTTCTTAGACCCAACAGAAGACCACCCTTTGCGCGAAAGGTAAGGCCTCTGAGCACCCTATGGTTGAAGACCCCACTCGATGGTTGAAACATCCTTTTCACTGCGATACACCTACGGTATTAGTATGCGCATTCATAATTTAGACATTTCTGCACATTTTAAATGGCATGTGCTCGACCTATACCCAGTTTATATGTAACTTATGTTCTGGAAAATGAAAGACAGGTCGACAATTCTTCTGACTATCCAATCGTTCCACATGCTGCAGTCATATCTTGCAATTGGGCCAACAAAACCCCCCTCTCCTGCGAAATGACTGATTGAAATAACAGATAAACGAAGTATTTCTATTCAATCTGAGATTGTATTCAATAAGTACCTCTGGTGACACGAGTACCTTTGGCGAGGGCTTCCTCTGCACTCCCATCTTTTGTTCATGTGTGTTGCACCGTTCACCAAGCAGTGATGACTCCATTTACATCTCACTCTCTGACACCATGGACCAACTTCTATCCACTCATACCAACTCTCCTCTCCCTTCCTCATATGGGGCGACTTCAATTGTCACCATGCCAGCTGGCTGGGTGTGGGTACGTCTCGCACCAGCAATGGCATCTCAACAAAGGACTTCTGCGACTCATTGCGACTGACACAATCTGTCAATTTCCCGACACGGATCTCAGTCAATGGAGCATCTTCTCTTCTAGACTTGGTTATGACAAACTTCCCTGCAAATGTCTGCTGCTCTTCTTCTGCTCCAATCGGTTCTTCTGATCATGTGCTTGTTAAAGTGGACATCTCTCTGGCCATTCTGAGAGGCTCCTCAGCGTCGACGAGTCTGGCATTTCACTCAAGCCGACTGGCACGGTCTTCAAGCAGCCATCAATCATCTGGACTGGTCTCCCATCTCTACTGCCTCTGACATCAACTCATCTTGGGAATTCTTCCAAAGTAAATTGCTCTCTCTCATGCTCAGATTTATCCCATCTCGTCTTCAGCTGTCATACCCTTCCTCCCGTCCATGGTACACGGAATGTTGTGGTGAGGCAGTTACCCTGAAACAACTTGCCTTGGCCTCATGGAAGGCAAATGCAACAGAAGGCAATCTCAGTTCCTTTCACAAAGCCCAGAACAAGTGTGTGTCTTCCCTCAGGAGAGCCATGAAACAATATCTCTGCACTCTCAAGACTGAACTCTCAAACCTGTCTCCCTCCTCCAAATCGTGGTGGCATCTGGTCAAATCTGTTTCTGGTGTTTGTTCCCCTTCCATCCCTTCCCTTACCTCAAACAGCTACACAGCTGACACTATTCGTGATAAGGGCTGAATGCCTCAACTCTGTTTGCCTCAAAATCTTGCGTCCCAAGCACATCGCTCTCTGTACCCACCTTACCCAGTCAAACCTAGCTTCTCATGCATTCCTTCTCTCCCGACTTCTCCTGCACTCCTTCTCCTTCTCCTTCTCTCCCAACAAGGTGGAGAAGTTGCTGTCAAACCTAAACTCTGATTCTGCAACTGGACCAGGCGGCATCAGCCCACGGGTCATAAAATCCTGCTCTGCCACTCTATCTTACCATCTCTCTGTTCTCTTCACCCTCTCTTTTGCTCCAGGTCATCTGCCATCTGCTTGGAAATCAGCAAAAAATACCACTTTACACAAAAAGGTGCTAAAACAGATCCTTGCAGCTACAGGCTGATCAGGCTGATCCCAATAATCAGCAAGGTCATGGAATCCATCATCGCTTCTGATATCAAATCCTCCATCTTCTCCAATTGCTTGATCTCGGATCATCAATTTGGATTCAGACCAGGTCACTCTACTCTGGACATGCTGCTTCTGCTGTCTCAACAATGGATGGAGGTCCTCAACGCCAAACAGGAAATCAGAGCCATCTCTCTTGACATATCTTGTACCTTCAATACAGTCTGGCACCCCGCCCTACTCACCAAACTCTCCTCTCATGGTATCCATGGAAATCTCCTCTTTCTCTCCTATCGTAGTCAAGGTGTGGCTCTAAATGGGATCCTCTCATCTCATCTCTTCCTGTCCAGGCTGGGGTTCCCCAAGGCAGTGTTCTGGGCCCTGTGCTTTTACTGGTCTTCATCAATGATCTCTCCGACTCTCTGGAAAATGCTCTTTATCTCTTTGCTGATGACTCCACCCTCTGCCACTCCATACTTCAGCCCTCAGATCGGCAGTCTGCAGCCTCCTCACTCTCTGCAGACCTGGACAAAATCACAAACTGGTCAAACAAGTGGAACATGTCTTTCAATCCTGACAAATCTCACACTCTCACTATGTCTCTCTGAAGAGACCATCAGGAAAACCCTCCCATCTACTTTATCAACAATTCTCTCAAAGAAGTTCTGTCACTCAAGCTTTTGGGTCTCACTATTCGCCATGATCTTTCCTGGGAAAAACATATATCCAAGCTGGCCTTCAAAGCCAGTCGTCGGGCATCCTCCGTCGTGCGAAGTCCTTCCTTGGCACAACTGAGCTCCTCGCACTCACAAAGCTTTCATCCACAGCTTGACGGAGTACGGCTCTCCCCTCTGGGCTGATGCTCTTGCCTCACACCGAGCTCGGCTTCACGCTGTAGAAACCAAAGCTTTCAGAATCATTGGTATCTCCCGTGATGAAGCTGATTCTGACTGCCTTTCACACTCTCACCGCAGGAAGGTTGGTGGTTTTTTTTGTCTTCTACCGACTTCTCTCTGGCCTAACTCCCCCTGCTCTGTCTGTGCTCTGTCCCCCAAATATTCCTGCAGGGCGCACAAGATCTGCCAGCAACCCTCTTATGATGAAACTGCCAAAATCAAGACTCTCTGCTCACCTTCACTCTTTCATTCCTCTTTTTATCCACCTCTGGAACAAACTCCCACACTCTCTTCAAATCCACTCCTCCCTCCAGGTCTTCAAAAAACATCTGTTACCAGCATATCATATCTTCCCCCATTCAAAATCTTGACCTTTTCTACCCCCAGTAATCCACCCCAAACCCACATCCTTCAAATTCCCTGTTTTCTTTCCTGAAAGCCCCTGTAGTGCACATCTTGCTTATCCCATGCACCCCGCCAAAGCCCTCTCTTTCACACATATCCCTGTTCCCTACTGTTATTGTGATTCTCCCCCCCCCCCCCCCCCCCCCCCCACTTGTCTCCTACTCCCTTTATGATATGTTCTATGTGTTCGCTCTCATACGAGCCTAGACCAAGTACACAAAAGAAGAAAAAAAAGTACTAATATTCAAGCTGAGATAGCCTTCAAGCTATACAATACTGGTATGTAAATTTCACCACCCATCTGTCTCTGTGGATTTAATTCACAATCACTTAACCGACTTAAATTATTGCTGCCCTACCTACCAAAATCGATACATCATGCCACGCCACCTGGATCATTGTGATTGTTTGATAAATGTCTCTCTTTTAGGATCAGAGATGATTAAATTGTTTGAAATGGTGTTCAAATACCAAATTTTGACTGCTGATGCTGACCCCACTCTCCCTCCCCCAACTTGTTGCAGAAAGCACAAAAAGGGGCCATTTAGATGTTGCATGCACAGGGGGGAAATGAGGGGTGGGCACAGAGAGAGAGAGAGAGAGAGAGAGAGAGAGAGAGAGAGAAAAAAAAAGAAGAGAAGAGTGGAGGAAAGAGGGAAGGGGGGGGGGGGGGGGGTGAGGTTTAGAAAAAAAAAAAAGCAAATTGATATGGTGGAGGATGGGACAAATTGAGGACAAACGGCTATCCTCTTCGTGATCAGGCAGACAACCAAAATGAAGGGTTTGTAATTTTGTAAAATTGTTGATTGCTTGCAGAGAAAACACAGATATGAAAATACACGACTTCTCCAAAACAGAAACAAACCTTTCGGCTCTAATGATTGGCCCATCCCTTCTCAGCAGAGCACTGCAGGTGTCATATTCAAACCACCATTATCGATGGAGTGGATGTCTTTTAAGCAGAAAAATTCACAATAGTTTGACCTGAAGGCGTTCTTTTTTTCATTTTCTGGGGCAAGTCGGAAAGTAAACGCCTGTTCAATATCGCTGTATTGTGATTAGACCTTCATTTCAGGACGGATGGCCATTTCTGGCGCCTCAGTGCAATTAAACGTCTGAGCGGCCTGAGTCCGTGGGCCTCGGGCCCTCAAAATAACCAAATTTGGATTGCAATCTCATTTTTATGGCCCGATAGGAATATATGTCACTGCATTAGATGTCGGTACCTGTTTTTCCTTGAATGATGCAGTGTATAATTTTCCCGTACTGACATACCATCAAACATTAGCTTTGCAGACAAAATATGGACTCTTCTATAGATGTGAGCAGGTTTGGGTCTCGTATGACATTTTATGTTGCAAAGAGAAAATGAACCTGAGGCAGATATAGTTCTCTTTACAATGATGGTGTTCTTTGTTCCATGGTATATCAACAGATCGATAAGATTCAGTGAAACACGAGAAAAGTGAATCGAAGAAACAGACCTTTTCCCGTGATGAAAAATAATTCCTGAAGCTCTATTCATGGCCACTTAGCCCAAAAGTTGGTCTCCCTCCCATGAGTCGATTAATCAGGTCTGACTGCCAATGAAAACCTGTGTTCTCCCTCGGCTGCTCAACCCTCTCATCTGCCTAATGCACAGAGTAAACAAGCGCAACAGGGCAGGCTTCAACAAAGTGGATTTCCCAGACACCCGGACTCGTGCTTGCCACTGCTGGGTGCTCTAACTTTCAAAGGCATGAATCTGTAGGGAAAAAAAAAATGGAAGCGTGGGCGTTACGTGGCATATCTTGGCAGACCACATTGGCCCTGATGTCGCGGAGCTGCTCACACCTTGCTGTGTACCTTCGCTGGCACACAATATTAATTAAGGGAGGTATCCGAGGTGATGTAGGTTTGATTATGGTAAAACTACAATGTATTGACTGTGAATTAAAATGGAAAAAAAAAATCCTTAAATGTCAAACATTTACAGAAAGTAAAGCTACTTGAAATGTCACGCATATATATTAACAAAGAAAAACAGATAAAGCCTGTGGTTCATGTATACAAGATGAATGAAGCTAATTGGAAGTGCATGCAGTGCAAGGTCCCAGACATGTGCAGGCCCGGGCATATTCATTAATTTGCAAATTCAACGGCATCAACACAACGCAAATGAAAAACTCCGATAAAATTACTGCTTTTTATTTTGTAAGAACGACGTAAAAATGAAGCTATGCTTCAAATTAGTATTTATCCGGCAACATATGAGCAGCTGAGTGTGGAAGCGGTTGGGTCAAATGCGCAACGTTGGTGAGTGATGTGTACACGTTGTTTGAAGAGGCATGTCAATGTATGACGGACAACGTGAAGAGGTGCTGCATCACTGAGTATATATATATAGTATTTGTATTAAAATAGGTCGCCAACCAAAAATGGAAGATGCGACGATCACATGGTTATAACCTGAGAATGATCAGCGAGATGTTTGGTGTAGAGATCAAATTATGCATGCTTGTGCATACATTGAGTGTTCAAATAGTTGGAAGAACGGGTTATTCATCGACACCCTCGAGCTGTGGGTTTATTTATTTATTTTAAAATATATTTATTTATGCTCATGTGCCATTCCTTTCATTAATTTTACAGAGTACAAAGCAGATGTTTGCCATGTCATGCATCAATGAATCTTTTGTTTGCCATGTCAGTAAATTAAAGAGCCAACGTGTAATCAAATCTTCGTGAAAGAAGGTGCTACCTCGAAGAAAAAACCACCTTTAGAGGCCATTTTTCCCCGCGAAGCGGGGGCTGGCCTTTTTCGGGCACCGTGGTTGTTGTTGTTTTTGTTGGTCCCCTTTTTGAAGCAATGTTTTACGGCCGGATGCCCTTCCTGCCGCCAACCCTGTTTGTCACCTTTTACGACAAACAGGGAATTACCAGTGAACTGGTACTCAATTAGCCGACCTCGGAAGGATGACAGGCTGAGTCAACCCCCCTGGCGTTAATTCAGCGATCGACCGGGATTCGAACCCAGGATCCTAGGATCCTAAGCTGGCACCCTAGCCGCTAAGCCAACACCAGGCCACAGCTCGAAGGAAATAGGCAAACACATGGTAGCTGTGCTAGTCGAAGCTGTGCCCCAATGTTCTACAATTGCCAAAATTAGAAGCATCGGCGGGAGTCTCGTGACACTGACTACAAGTCAGGATGCTCGGTAGACATGCCCAATCCACAAAATATTGTTTCCCAGGTCGAGGCATAAATAATGGAGGATCGCCAGACAAAGGTTTCTGAAATATCCATAGAACTTAGGAATTTCTCTCGTCAACATTTCCATCATCATCTAGGAATGTCTGGGCATATCCAAGGTCTTCTCAAGATGGGTGAGCCAAAATCCCCAGCACTCATGATCAACAAACAGCAATGGCTGGCATCATAATGACGAGCTTCTTGAACTGTTCAACAACCAGCCAACCAACTTGTCCAACTGAACCAGTCAACTTAACGGATCGCTCGTAAGGTGGTGATGAAAGGTTGCTTCATCGCTCAATCCGGAAACCAAACAAGAATGCAGGAAAGTGAAACATAAATGAACACCACCACCCAATAAATTTCGCAACCATTTCTCTCCGATAGAAAGACAACTGTATTTAATTGGATGGAGATGGAGTCTCGCTGATTGATTAGATGCCTCACAAAACCATAATCACAGGGGAAAGTGCCAGCCTCACACAAAAATTGCAGCAGGCCATCAAGGACGAGCACCGAGGGATGTTGATCAAAGGTGTGCTCCAGATCCTTCACAACAACATTCCTGCACAGAGGGCTCACGTTGCGCAGACCGTCATTCTTTACCGGTGCTTCTGAAGTACCACGACGGTCAGCCTCTGGATAGCCCGGATCTGGACCTCTGATGACTTATCTGTTTCGCAATTGAAGTTGCACTTCCCTGCCCACAAATTCGCCAATAATCGAGGAACGCAGTGAAGAAATCAAGATGCTTCTGAACGAGCAATCTGAAAATTAAAATTTCACGGCGGAGGAAGTTTAAATGACAAGCAGTTATTCTTTGAGTATCGCACAGAAGGAAGGTAGAGAGAACGTTACAATGACCTCATCTTAATATCATCAAGAAACAAATATATAAATATTTCTGATAATCATCACATTAGTTAGCAATAGAAATATGATTGGAAATATCCATACTTTTGCCGAAAGTAGTCTTTCCACCTGAAAGCTCGTCCGAGTCGGCATTCGATGAGCTTTCATCCGAAAGTTGTCCACACATGATTTCCTTGAGAAGCATTTTTTTCGCAATTCTGTAGGAGAAAAAGGGGAAGGGGAAAAAACAAAACACGTTGTACATCTTTATACTCTTACCTTTCATTTATACCCAGAAATACGATTTCTCTGTGCATACGCACGCACATACGCACACGCGTGCATGCACACACACACATATGCACACATGCGCATGATCAGAAATGTTCAGCCACTCTATCTGCCAAACGTCGCTTTGTCTCACGGATGTAGAGCAGGCTGCAACGTTCACATGTCAAGGCATATATAATGTTTCTCGTAATATTCAATAATATGTATTATGTAATATTCTTCAGCCATGTTGGAGTGCCAGATGAAGAGGACAGACAGTGGAGGAATAGGAGGCATTGGGAATGGTCTAAATGCATTTTGGCTGCCAGGTGATGGTGAGTGCCCGATAATATAATTCGAGCAAATTGAAGAGGAAGATTTTCCTTATCGACGCAGGCAAAAGCTGAAAGAGGAATATCATGGTACAGCTGGAAAAGGGTCGGTGGGAGGGAGGAGATGGGTGGGAGGGAGGAGATGGGTGGGTGAGGTGGAGAGGAGAAAAATAAAAGAAGAACAGCCAGACAGGCATCTGCACACTGGCTACCGACCTGAGCCAGCGTGAAGCAACGTTCCTTCCCATTAGCACAAGTGTTTCTACATAAAGTGAATGGAAATCACTTCCTCGAATGACTCGTCATACAATAGCTCAGTTCTTCAGGAGTCATAACTGACACTCATTTCACAGCTTACAGGACCCAATATCTTTTTTTGCAACAGCATGCCACCACAAGAACGTGACAGCAGCAACATTCCATGGGCTAAACAAAGGCACAAAACGATGGCACGGTTCAATTGTGCACTGCTCCGGCAGTGGAGTGTCAGATGACTTGCCATTTTTTTGACACTTTACAGGGTAAGCCTTGTGCACACCACCATTGAACTCCAGGTCAGTGCAAGAACCCCCTTGAACAAGGTGATTACGACTAGACTGTAGACATAGGGCTCTGTATTGTTGAAGCAGCGATGGTGGTGTTTTCGAAAATGGCAACCTTGGCAAAGGCAATAGCCAGAGATACTTTATATTTTCCAGACGATGCACCTCTGCCACCAGTTGCAACATTTAGGCTGTGTCCCAAATAGTTGCTTGGGACGAGGCCTACCCACTTCAGAATCACCTGATGAGACCGTTTCCAGGACGGGACTGTATACGAAAACAGCAAGTCACAACTATAGGCTCCAACAAGCCCGCCTTTGTTTGTTTGTTTTCAGGTGTTTTCTTTTTTTTCTCTCTCTTATATTTTGCTCCAGTGAATTATCTCATTACCCTGTTTTCCTCCAATTATAGGTCAATGAAGAACATCCAATCGAAAAAGCAACACATTTTGGAAGCGAAAGTATAAAGTCATTGCCGGGAATTCCCCGTCTGGTGTCATTGATTATTGTGTCTAACTATTGACCCGCTGCGCCCACTGTCAGTTCATACACTCCCTGTCACCTTGCTGGTCCGATAAATTCAATGTTGTGAAGAAGATGAAGATGACGAAGAAAATGAAGACAAAGCAGAAGTAGAAGATTTTATTTTATGTTGAAGGCTCCAGGCACTGACTATTTCGTCCTCATCAAGGCCAGGCCTTAAATAAAATAACTGCATAAAGAGAAATAAAAGAAAGAATGTAAAGGTGAAGAGTGAAAATGAGAAAGAAAAGTGCACGTTGAAAAGTGTATGATGAAAAGTGCACGATGAAAAGTGTATGACGAAAAGCAACAACAACAACAACAACAGGCATTTTAAAGCCATTTTCCCTGCTAGAGTGGGGGTTAGCCTTGAGGGCCCCATGGCAATCTTCTCCATTTTGCCCTATTTTCTGCATCTCCCCTTGTTAACCCCCTTGCCCGCATCTTCTTCCACCACCTTAAGCCAAGTCTTTCTTGGTCTTCCCCGTCCTCTACTTCCTTCTACACTCATTTCCATCATTCTTCTCAACCAGTCACTTTCATCCTTCCTCAACACATGACCAAACCATCTCAAACTGTTTCTCTTCACAGCATCAATCACAGGCTCTATTCCCATTATCTTTCGCAATTCATCATTTGTCTTCCTCTCTCTTAACGATACTCCACACATCCGTCGAACCATTCGCATTTCCACCCTTTCCAGCCTTCCTTGCTGCTCTACGTTCATTACCCATGTCTCGCTCCCATAAATCATAACACTTCTCACACATGCAGCATATACACCTTTCCCTTCAGCTTCAACAACACTCCCCTCCTCATTAGCACGCCACTCAGTTCCCGAAACTTCCTCCATGCACATCTCACTCGAGCAACTGTTGCCGTGTCTGATCCACCTTCTGCATTCAACATGTCTAGGAGGTAGCAAAATGTTTTCACACCTTCCAGATTCACGCCATCTCCACGTCGCCGCGTGTATGATGAAAAGCGTATGATGAAAAGCGTATGATGAAAAGCGTATGATGAAAAGCGGATGATGAAAAGCGGATGATGAAAAGTGGATGATGAAAAGTATATGATGAAAAGTGTATGTTTTTTTTTTTTTTTTTTTTTTTTTTTTTGTTGTATCGAGGCTCGTGAAAGAGCGAACATTAATCACACAGAAAGACAAACCGACACATAAAACATATAACATCGGGAGCGGTAGACAAGATGGGGAGAGAGGGGGAAGGACACAAACACAACATTTGAGAGCAGGGACCGAGAGACATGGAGACATCGAGAGATCTGAGAGAGGGCGAGGGCTTTGGGGGGGGGGGGGCATGGGAAGGGGGCGGTGGGAGAGGTATAAAACATATGGACACTGCCAGGACTTCCAGGAAAGAAGTTGGAATTTCAAACAAGGTGGATCTGGGGTGAATTAGCGGGGGTAGAAAAGATCAAGGTTTTGGATGGGGGAAGATAAGAGATGGTGGTGAACAGCTGTTTTAAAGACCTGGAGGGAGGAGTGGGATTGAAGGGAGTGAGGGAGTTTGTTCCAGAGGCGGGAGAAAAGAGGAATGAAACAGTGAAGGTGAGCAGAGAGCCGAGATTTCGGCAGTTTAACCATCAGAGGGTTGCTGGCAGATCTTGTGCGACCTGTAGGAATATTTGGGTGACAGAGCACAGAGAGAGCTGGGGGTGCAAGGCCGGGGAGGAGTCGGTAGAAGACAGAAAGACCAGCTACCTGCCTGCGGTGAGTGAGTGAAAGGCCCTCAGAGATAGCTTCATCGCGGGAGATTCCAATAATTCTGAAAGCTTTGGTTTCAACAGCGTGAAGCCGAGCTAGGTGTGAGGCAGGAGCACCGGCCCATAGGGGAGAACAGTATTCCATTGAGCTGCGGATGAAAGCCTTGTATGTGGTGAGGAGCTCAGGTGTGCCGAGGAAGGACTTCGCACGACGGAGGATGCCCAGTCGGCGACTGGCTTTGGAGGCCAGCTTGGAAATGTGGTTTTCCCAAGAAAGATCATGGCAGATAGTGAGACCCAAAATCTTGAGCGACAGAACTTCTTGGAGAGGATTGTTGAGAAAGTAGATGGGAGGGTTGTCCAGTCGATCTTTTCGGAGAGACATAGTAAGAGTGTGAGATTTGTCAGGATTGAAAGACATGTTCCACTTGTTTGACCAGTCTGTGATTTTGTCCAGGTCTTCAGAGAGTGAGGAGGCAGCAGACTGCCGATCTGAGGGAAGAGGAATGGAGCGGCAGAGAGTGGAGTCATCAGCAAAGAGATAGAGAGGATTTTCGAGAGAGTCAGAGAGATCATTGATGAAGACCAGAAAAAGCACGGGGCCCAGAACACTGCCTTGGGGAACTCCAGCCTGAACAGGAAGAGGAGATGAGAGAAACCCATTCAGGGCCACACATTGACGACGACTAGAGAGGATGTCCGCCAGCCATGCGTGGAGATTTCCATGGATACCAAAGGAGGAGAGTTTGGTGAGCAGAGCGGGGTGCCAGACCGTGTCGAAGGCACGTGATATGTTGAGGGAGACAGCTCTAATTTCCTGTTTGGCATTGAGGACCTCCATCCATTGTTGAGACAGCAGAAGCAGCATGTCCAGAGTAGAGTGACCTGGTCTGAAACCAAATTGATGATCAGAGATCAAGCCATTGGAGAAGAGGAAAGATTTCATATCCGAAGCAATGATGGATTCCATGACTTTGCTGATAATTGGGAGAAGGCTGATTGGTCTGTAGTTGCTAGGATCTGTTTTTGCACCTTTTTTGTGCAAAGCGGTGATGTTGGCTGATTTCCAAGCAGATGGCAGTTGACCTTGAGCAAAAGAGAGGGTGAAGAGAACAGAGAGAGGGTGAGATAGAGCAGCAGAGCAGGATTTTAGGACCCGTGGGCTGATGCCGTCGGGTCCAGTTGCAGAATCAGAGTCGAGGGTTGACAGAAACTTTTCCACCTTGTCAGGAGGAAAGGACACGGAGTCCAGGAGCAGCAGGGTACGACTGGGTATGGTGGGTACAGAGAGGGATGGGTTTGGGACACAAGATTTAGAGGCAAACACAGAGTTGAGGCATTCAGCTTTTTCACGTGCGGAGTCAGCTGTGTAGCCGTTTGAGGTAAGGGAGGGGATGGAGGGGGAACAAACACCAGAAACGGATTTGACCAGACGCCACCAGGATTTGGAAGAGGGAGACAGATAAGAGAGTTCGGTCTTGAGAATGGAGAGATATTGTTTCCTGGCTCTCCTGAGGGTGGACACACACTTGTTTCGGGCTTTGTGAAAGGAAATGAGATTTCCTTCCGTTGGATTTGCTTTCCAGGAGACGAAGGCAAGTTGTTTCTGGGCAACAGCCTCACCACAAGATTCCGTGTACCATGGACGGGAGGAAGGGTATGACAACTGAAGACGAGATGGGATAAATCTGTGCATGAGAGAGAGCAATTTACTTTGGAAGAATTCCCAGGATGAGTTGATGTCAGAGGTGGTAGAGATGGGAGACCAGTCCAGATGATTGATGGCTGCTTGAAGACCGTGCCAGTTGGCCTGAGTGAAATGCCAGACTCGTCGACGCTGAGCAGGCTCCCTGAGGATGGTCAGAGAGATGTCCACTTTAACAAGGACATGATCAGATGATCCGATCGGAGCAGAAGAAGAGCAGCAGACATTTTCAGGGAAGTTAGTCATAACCAAGTCCAGAAGAGAAGATGTTCCGTTGACTGAGATCCGGGTCGGGAAATTGACAGATTGTGTCAGTCCCAGTGAGTCGCAGAAGTCCTTTGCTGAGGAGCCATGGCTGGTGAGAGAGGTACCCACACCCAGCCAACTGGCATGATGACAGTTGAAATCACCACATATGAGGAAGAGAGAGTTGGGATGAGTAGATAGAAGTTGGTCCATATCATCAGACAGCGAGATGTAGATGGAGTCATCACTGTTTGGTGGACGGTACAACACACATATGAACAAGAGGTGGGAGCGAAGGGGAAGCCGTAGCCAGAGGTATTCCTGGGGGTGAGGTGGAGAGAGTGCAGTGCAGGGCGAGTGAGGAAGAGAGTTTTTGATAAAGATAGCAACCCCGCCTCCAGGACGAGGCTCAGGTCTATCATACCGGAGGAGGGAGTAGCCCGGGAGAGATACTATGGAGTTTGTTTGCGAGAAAGAGAGATTGAAGTTAGCCCCCGGTAGTTATAGTTTGAGTGGGAGAGAAAGTAAGACCAGCAATCCTGACACGGAGTGTAAGATGGTTCTGGGCACCACTTTAACGCTCCTAAGTCCGAACGGTAGTACTACCTTGAGCGGTGCTCCAGGGGCAGTGGTCACACCGTTCCTGGTCCAGAGAAAAATCTGCTTGATGCCTTTGAGGCAGTCCGCCTGTTAAGCATTTCCTAAACCCTGAGGCTGATACCAGTTGCTGTTATCTGGCCAGTGCCAAAACATCGTCTCGGCACGTGTACATATCCACAGCAATGTTTGTTGCATGTGACTAAATGTTTGTGGAGATCAAAACATTCAGAATGAAAAAAAGAAGAAACCCTTCACAGCATTCACTGCTCCGTGTTATGAATACAACCGAGCATGTGGTTCAGAAAAGTCGCCATTTATAGGGCAACTGACTGAGCTCTCCCGAAGGAAAGCTCTTAACATAGACAGAGGTGAAACTTGTTCGGTGGAGTTTCTTAATTGCTGGTGCAAAAACAGCTTCTCGAAATTCCCACTTACTGCGTTGATTCGTCAATTGCCTCCGAATGTTCTCGTTAGCGTGGGAAACAGACAGGTGTGTTTGTCTAGGCCGTAACTATTTTCTTTTCACCATTTGAGCTTTTATCATAAATTTCCAACAGGTAGCCGGATCCGAATCCGGATCTTCACCAAAATCTAATCATTTCGTCCTTGTCACATACGCTACATCTCTGCCAAATTTCGTCCGAATCCGTCCATGACTTTTTGAGATTTGTTGTTCACAAACAGACAGACAAACAAACAGACAGACAGACAGACAGGGGTGAAACATAACCTCCATCCACCTTTGGTGGCAGAGGTAGCAAACCTTTCTTATGAGAATATAGTGAGGAGTAATTATTCAAATTTACATTTTTCTTTTCTTGTTTGTTGAGTTTTTTTGTTTTTTTTCATCAAATCGAGTTCGATTACAAAGTGGAGGCGGATGGGCTTTGCATGTTGGGATGGTTTCAGGTTACCTTTGCCACCTATAGTGGACAGATGTTATGTCTTCACACCTGTCTGTTCGTGAGCAGGATATCTCAAAAACGTTACAAACGGATTCAGACAAAACTGGGTGGACAGGTTGGGTGTGTTACGAGGACGTATTGATTAGATTCTGAGAAACATCCAGATCTGGATCTGAAAAAAAAACAATACTTTAAACGGATTCTTCATAATTAAGAGTTAGGGCCAAAAACTACATATATATATAATGATATCTCAAAAAGTTGTGGGCAGCTTCAGACGAAACTAGGTGCATGCGTAGGTCACATGACAATATCATGCCAATTAGATCTTGATTACAGTCTTGATGCAAATCCACAGCCTATAAGTGGGACACAAAACATAAACTAACTGTTCAGTGTGGCTGATGTATGAGTTCTACCAAGTGCCGCTCTAGTTATTCATGTAATGCATGTAAAATCTCCTCCATGCACCTCGTATAATCTATATATATAAAAGAAAGTTTTTGTTTGTTTGTTTGTTTGTTTGTTACTTGCCGGAAAAGGCAAGTATGTTGATCGGTTGGTTTGTCTGTTTGTCTGTTTGTTACTTGCCGGAAAAGATTCTGGCAAGTATGTTGATCGGTTGGTTTGTCTGTCTGTCTGTTTGTTCACAGTACTATGTCTACACCGTTGCACATAGAATCGCCAAACTTTACACACATATTTGGCTTGCCCTGGAATAGACTGTGCCCAATTTTTAACTTTCTCGGCCCAAGGCCTCCATTATGACGTTATAATTCGATAATTCGACAAGTACAAAACTTCATCCAATCAAGATGCAATTTATTGAGCGACATGAGCGACTTGAGCGACACGGCACAAACTGGTGGAGAAAAAAAAAAATGATCACGTCATCGGTAACATGGTTCAGCCGCCATCTTGGAAAAACCGAAAAACTTTGCACCTCGATATCTCCGAAAGTGCTGAATAGAAAAAATTGAGACATGGCTCACTGTAAAGAACTCTCCATGGGGAATAAAATATGTTAATGATGATGTCATTGGTGCCTCCATTATGACGTCATAATTCGACAAGTACAAAACTTCATCCGATAAAGATGAAATTTCTTGAGCATCATCAAGGAAAAAATTAGTTCAGAAAACAAATAATGATGTCATCGGTAACGGGGTTCGGCCGCCATATTTGTCCAAAATGGCCGATAAAAAAGTACATTCTGGCAAGACCTCGGTCTCTGACCGATTTTTTCATTTGTCTGTTTGTTCGCAGTGCTACGTCTACACCGTTGCACATAGAATCGCCAAACTTAACACACATTTGTCTTGCACTGGAATAGACTGTGCGCAATTTTTAACTCTCTCGGCCCAGGGCCTCCATTATGACGTCAACAACAACAACATGCATTTTAAAGGCCATTTTCCCTGCTAGAGCGGGGGTTAGCCTTGCGGTCCCCATGGCAATCTTCTCCATTTTGCCCTATTTTCTGCATCTCTCCTTGTTAACCCCCTTGTCCGCATTTCTTCTTCCACCATCTTTAGCCAAGTCTTTCTCTGTCTTCCCCGTCCTCTGCTTCCTTCTACATTCATTTCCATCACTCTTCTCAACCAGTCACTTTCATCCTTCCTCAACACATGACCAAACCATCTCAACCTGTTCCTCTTCACAGCATCAATCACAGGCTCTATTCCCATCATCTTTCGCAATTCATCATTTGTCTTCCTCTCTCTCAACGATACTCCACACATCCGTCGAACCATTCGCATTTCCACCCTTTCCAACCTTCGTTGCTGCTCTACGTTCATTACCCATGTCTCGCTCCCATAAATCATAACACTTCTCACACATGCAGCATACACCTTTCCCTTCAGCTTCAACGACACTCCCCTCATCATCAGCACGCCACTCAGTTCCCGAAACTTCTTCCATGCACATCTCACTCGAGCAACCGTTGCCGAGTCTGATCCACCTTCTCCATTCAGCATGTCTCCGAGGTCGCAAAATGTTTTCACACCTTCCAGCTTCACGCCGTCTCCAAGATCCAACTCAACATTTCCTCCATCTGCAGCTCCCTCTGTGCACACCTTACATTTGAATGTAGCTGCCACACTGGTTAATGACCCTCTCAGACCACTACATTTTTGATGAACCCACTCAGCGCACATTGTACATTGAATGGAGTTCACTCCGACACCCTTCCTACACACAGCACAGGGCCACTTCCCAGTTCTTTCCACCTCACCACATGCTTTACCACTTGCCATCACCTTCGTCTTTCCGATATTCACCTTCAGACCTTTTGTCTCCATACATTCCTTCCACGTGTTCATCTTTTCCTTCAGTCCATCCATACTTTCCGCAATCAACACCAGATCATCTGCATACAACAACTCCCACTTTACGTTCTGAGCCAGCACCTCCATCACAGCTACAAATAGTAGTGGACTTAGTACCGACCCCTGATGCACTCCCACCTTCACCTCAAACTCACCACTGTTCCCGTCCTTCGTCCTTACAGCTGTGCGCGCTCTTTTGTACATTGCCATTACTACTCTGATCAACCATTCCTCCACTCCTAACTTCCTCAATGCCCATGTCAATACTTTGCGTGGTACCCTATCGAATGCTTTCTCCAGATCAACAAACCCAATAAACAACTTCTTCCTCTTCTCCATGTACTTCTCCTGCAACTGCCTCACAATGAAAAGCGCGTGTCGTTCCTCTTCCTGGCATGAATCCAAACTGCATTTCGTCGATCTTCACTTTCTTCCTTATCCTCCTCTCCAACACCCTTTCCAATACCTTCATTCCATGCTCCAATAACTTTATCGCTCGGTACGAGCCACACTCCAGAGGGTCACCTTTCCCCTTGTATAGAGGGACGAGGGTACTCAGTTCCCAATCCACTGGAATGCGGCCTTCTTTCACCACCAGATTACAGATCTCTGTCATTCTCTTCACACCCCAACTTCCTGCTGCCTTCAACATATCTCCCACAACTCCCGTCGGCCCTCCCGCTTTTCTACCCTTCATTGCTTTTATCGCTTCCTCAACTTCCTTCTCAGTTATCTTCTCTGCCGGTCCTAAAACTGGGTTACTCTCGATGTTGCCATCCCATTCATTCTCTGTATTCAACAGCATTTCCATATATCTTTTCCATCTTCCTTTAATTCCATCTGGGTCGACAACGATTTGTCCCACTTCATCCTTCAAGCAACTCACCCCCATCACATCACACCTCTCTTTCGCTATCTGCTTTGCAATCCTGAATACTGCTTTCTGACCCTCTTCTGAATCCAAGCGTTCTCCGAACATTTTCCTCCATGCCTCCTGCGCCTTTGCTACCTCTTTCTTTGCAGCCTTCCTGGCTGCCTTATAACTTTCATGCTCTGCTGTTTCTGCTCCCGTACCCTTCGCCTTCTGCCACTCCTTGACCTTCTTCCTCTTCTCGTCAATCCTCTTTCCAACTTCATCATCCCACCACCATGTTTCTGAGTGCCTCGGTGGTCCTTTTGTCCATCCACATACCTCACCAACGGCTCCCAACAGACTAGCTTTCATCGACATCCAACCACTTTCAAGCTCAACCACATCATCCTCGACCCTACTCAGCCTCTCTTTTAATGCCTCCCTTACTATCACCTCTTTCAACCTCCACACCTTCATTCTCGGTTGGTACTTCACCCGCCGAGCTCTCCTCGCACCTTTCACCCTTACGTCACAGACAACCAAGTGGTGCTGCGAAACAGCCTCCTCCCCCCGGGATCACCTTTGTGTCCCGGAGGTGCCCCCTATCTCGCCTACGCACCATCAGGTAGTCAACGGTTGTCGTCGACCCACCTGACGTGTATGTAACAAGCTTATTATCCTCTTTCTGGAACTGAGTATTACAAATCAACAAATCAGCTCCATCAGCAAACTCCAAAATCTTTTCATCTTCTCCATTTCTCACACCATATCCGTAACCCCCGTGAACTCCCTCAAAACCGTCCATACTCCTTCCCACATGTCCATTTAGGTCTCCTCCTACCACAACAACTTCCTCATCTTTCACGTTTTCCATCAGCTTCTCTATCGCACACCAGAACTTGTCCTTTTCTTCATCGCTTCGCCCAACCTGCGGAGCATATCCCGAGATGACGTTCACCAAGAGCTTTCCAATCATCATTTTCACCATCATCAACCTATCACTCACTCTCGTCACACTCACCACACTGTCTACAAACTCCTCAGAAAACAGGACACCAACACCATTCACGCCCTCCAGGCACCCTTGCCACACAAACTTGTATTTCTGTCCCTGCCTACCCTTCACCATTCTCACACCACTTCCCTTCCATCTCGTCTCTTGCACACAACATATGTCCACTCTTCTTCTGACCAATACTTCCACCACTTCTCCTGGTCTCCCTGTCATTGTCCCGACATTCCATGTCCCAAACCTCAGAAACCGATCTCCACTTCGGGCTGTACCCTGCCCATATGTAGTTGTAATTGTCATGGTTCCGTTTTTGAGGCAATGTTTTTATGGCCGGATGCCCTTCCTGACGCCAACCCTCTTAGTCGTCTCTTACGACACGCAGGGATACGGTGTACCTATTCTTATCCAGGGTACACACCGGGAAACGTTTAAAACATGGAAATTCTGGGGGGAGGGGGGGGGGGGGGGAGAGCGGCGTCAAGGGAAAGATAAAATGAAAATAAACCCCTTCAGCCGGCACTTAGCTTGGCGTCCCAAAGAGTACTTTCAGGAGCTTGGCGGCTGTTGAAACTGGGGTAGCCACTCATGCGGGAAGTGGTCCAAAATGGCGGTGTAGAACACCGCGCGTCGAAGACACAACAAGCGTGAGGCGAGCAGATTAGACGGCCTCCTTTCGATTCTCTACCGTCAAGTCCAATGCGGCCTTCAGCTTCCAAGAGCCCAGCAGTTGTCCAAAACCTCGTGTGGGGAAATGTGGTATCTGTCCGTCGTCTTGTCCACCGTCCACACGCGGCTCCAAGCTCCAGCGCGAGGAAGCCGCCCGCACGCTTCGCCAGGCCCCGATGCTTTATACGACTTGCTTTATACGCATTGTTAAAAAAATAATAATAATAATGACAGATGTTTTCTTTCACAATCTTGCGAGATTTCCAGAACTCCTCGGCGTCACGGGAAAGATAAAATGAAAATAAACCCCTTCAGCCGGCACTTAGCTTGGCGTCCCAAAGAGTACTTTCAGGAGCTTGGCGGCTGTTGAAACTGGGTTAGCCACTCATGCGGGAAGTGGTCCAAAATGGCGGTGTCGAACACCGCGCGTCGAAGACACAACAAGCGTGAGGCGAGCAGATTAGAAGGCCTCCTTTCGATTCTCTACCGTCAAGCCCAATGCGGCCTTCAGCTTCCAAGAGCCCAGCAGTTGTCCAAAACCTCATGTGGGTTAATCGAGATCAACGTTCGTATCTTTCCGGAGCCGTACAATTCCTGGAATTAACGTTTTTGAGCATCCAATGACCGTGCTCTCAGTCCGTGGTGAGAAGGAAGCAAGGCCATGTCGCGAGCTCCGTGATCTCACACATGCACAGCCGCCATCTTGTAAAGGAACATTATGACGTCATAATTCGATAATTTGACAAGTATAAAACTTCATCCAATCAAGATGCAATTTCTTGAGCGCCATGTCGGCATAAACTGGTGGAGAAAAAAATAATAATGATGACGTCATCGGTCACGTGGTTTCGGCCGCCATCTTGGAAAAACCGAAAAACTTTGCACCTCTGTATCTCTGAAAGTGCTGAATAGAAAAAAATGAGACATGGCTCATTGTAAAGAACTCTCCATGGGGAATAAAATATGTTCATGATGATGTCATAGGTGCCTCCATTATGACGTCATAATTCGACAAGTACAAAGCTTCATCCGATCAAGATTAAATTTCTTGAGCATAATCTAGGAATAAATTAGTTTAGAAAACAAATAATGATGACGTCATTGGTCACGTGGTTCGGCTGCCATATTTGTCCAACATGGCCGATAAAAAAAAAGAACATTCCAGCAAGTCCTCAGTCTCTGACCGATTTTTCATTTGTTTGTCTGCACGCGCTAATCTCACTGAATTATTTGTTCACACATCATACATGGAAAGATAGGAGGAAACCTCTGAAACAAAAAATGTCGGGACGGGCCCCGGAAAGGTTATAGGCTAGGTGGCGAGGCCGGTCGAGGTCAACCTCGGCCGAGCTGGGCCCATTTTGCAATTAAAAGCCGAGCTGAATTACAGTAGTCAATCTTCTACGGCCGTGAGTAAAAGCTGAATTATAGTAGTAAATTCATTCAAAAATAACTAAAAATGTCGGGACGGGCCCCGGGAAGGTTATAGGCTAGGTGGCGAGGCCGGTCGAGGCCGTTTCGGCCTGGCTGGACCCATTTCGCAATTAAAAGCTGAGCTGAATTATAGTAATCAATCTTCTACGGCCACGAGTAAAAGCTGAATTATAGTAGTAAATTCATTCAAAAAGAACTAAAAATGTCGGAGCGGACCCCGGGAGAGTTATAGGCGAGGTGGCGAGGCTGGTCGAGGCTGCACTGGCCGGGCTGGGCCCATTTCGCAATTAAAAGCTGAGCTGAATTATAGTAGTCAATCTTCTACGGCCACGAGTAAAAGCTGAATTATAGTATTAAATTCAATCAAAAAGAACCCGGGCAACGCCGGGTGCTTTTGGCTCGTCTACTATATATGAGAGATGTCTGTCTGTGTCGCCATTTTTCTCAGAGTTGGCTGAACGGATCTTCGTCAAACTTTCAGAGGTTCATCAGTGTGTGTCTGGGGACGTTTTAGGCAAAAAAAGAAAAAAAAGAAAAAAAATAATCTTTTTTTTGGAGTTAAAAATAAATAAATATATATATATATATAATAAAATAAAAACGGCTCGATCGTGCCTAAGCCTTTTTAAATTAATGACAGTTATATACAAGTACACATTCGCATAAATAAATACAAAATCACCAGACATTTGAATACAAATAAATCGAACAATTCAGGAAGTGCACGAATTTGGTAGTACGGCTTCTTCTTTTTCCTGATCGGCATCACACTTAACTCAGAAATGAGCCACATTCACCCACCAGCATATATATGAACCCCCTTCCTCTGCTGCCTCCCCCCCCCCCCCCTCCACCCATCCCCTTCCCCTGTCCCTCCACCTCTCCCCCGCCCGGCACCGCCGGGTACTTCTGCTAGTGCAAAATAAGGAACAACCATTGACACCATATTTGGTTATATCGATTCCATGAGGATGCAGAAAGGGGGTTCGTACGAATTTCGCTCAAGTCTCAAACAAGTTGATCCGTAAGACGTTAACACCTTCGATGGCGGGCACGAAATGCAGTAGATTGTCCAAAAAAATGTCTCACAGCTCACCATGAACATGCAGACATAAGTGAGGTTCACGTGTTTCACAACATACGGACAAGACGGAGCTTTGCTTTATCAAAATTACCGAGATGCATTTTTCATATCAGGGTGCAACTCAGCAGAAAAAGGGATCGACAAGGGGCCATATATTTAATATACAAGGGGCCATATAATGTGTACCACACATGGGTGGCTTTTGGGCAAGTTATTTATTTATTTATATATTCACATGCAGTCTTTGGCTGCTTGGCTGCGTCATTTTCTGGGTGTGCTGCTGATGCAATGCCCCCTCATCAGCTAACTGGTACTCATTTTGCCGACCTCGGAAGGATGACAGGCTGAGTCAACCCGCCTGGTGTTAATTCAACGACACGCCAAGGACTTCAACTCAAGACCCTAGGATCTTAAGCCAGCCACCTTAACCATAAAGCCAACACCAGGCTTATTTGTGTCAGTAATACACAGATGGCCTTCTCGGGATTGGCTCCAAATCTGCCTTTTGTTTGACTTCAAATCGCACAAAGAAAATAAATAGGGTCCGCCAAAGTATTTCTTCCCAAGGACTGAAAATTGCAACAACCTGCCACAAGCGAGGATCTGGAAAGAAATACATCGCTTTCTTATTATTAAAAAGAACAGCAAATACAATCCCAATCCAAATGAGTAAATAGGTAATTTGAAAAATTCCCAATAACACGAAGAAGCATTATTGGAAAATGAAGGCCAAAAGGGCAACGTTTATTCAATTGCATTAATTAAAGTTATTAACCTGACCTGGCCGGCGCTGCTTCGGTGTCACAAAGCTCGCTCACAGAAAGACGAGATTTCTTTGACAAGGCAGAACACATTACACGTCTGTTGTTAAATACGTCACAAAGGAAACATTAGCACATGTAACTTGCCAGAGAAGATCAACTTGTGGCACAAGGTGAGGTCAGAGGGAAATAGCAAAGTATTTTCAATACCAAGCGTGGGAATAGGGAGGAAGAAAAAAAAAAAGGTAAAAGTTTGTTTGGTGCTGTGTGTGGAAGTCCTAAGGCATGAAGAGGAATTCACGCAGCTCTGAGATCGGGTTTGATGAGTGAATCAAAAAGTATGGAACCCGAAGAGTGAACCAGGCATCTGGTAAAATCTGAGAGTGGGCACAACCATTTATGAAGGTTTGTGTGCCTTCCTGAAGGTGGAAGATCAAGGCACAGGTTCGGCACGTGGCTGAATTATGGAACAACGTGGGGTTGTTAGTTAGGGGAGAGGGGGACACAAAACAGAAGGGTGAAAATAAGACAAACAGCACTCATGTTGTTGGGTAATGATGAACCCATTCAACAGTTTCATTCGACATTCATATTGTGTGGCAAATAAACTTGGAAGACCCCTCGTGGGACAGGGATTCCAGTACCTCAGGAGGGCTGGGACGACGGGACAATGCACACAACATGGAGCCGACACAACTGATGATTGTGGACAAATGTAAAAATCACCAAGGTGACTGAAGGTGTTATCAATACTATTGATGGGACTCATCACTCACAGCGAGGAGATACATCAATTTTTGGACGCTTTTCTTCAACCAGGACAAACGAACGGCCGAGTGGTGAACAAGCTTGAACATAAAATGACCATTTTGCACAGCAAGCAATAATCAAAACCGACACGCCACCCTCGTCGCTTCCTTCCCCAAAACCTTGTTTTACATTTTTATGGCTCGTATCTGAAATGTCGAAAAAGGCTGTGAATCCACGAATGCATTACTTTTTATTTTATTGAGAAGCTAAAATAAAACAAGTCAGGAGACGACGATGGTTCACGAGCGAGCGGTATTCAATGACAATGACGGACTATGACCGAAACAGGCCCGGACTCTGGGGTCGGGGGTCGGGGGTCCCCTTGGCAGGTGTCGGCCCCCGACATGCGGTGCACATGCCTATTTACAAAGGGCCCCAATGCGCTGCGTGCGCAGGCCTTTAAGAGCCAGCTGTACGTAATTGTGTGCGGTGCTGGCCTGGAAATGTCAAAACGAAGGTTACTGACCTTGAAATGAGATAGAAAATAATGTATAATCAGTTATGAGTTTAGTTAGCGACACAATACCGAAAATTTGGTTCGATTCCAACAACCTTGAAACTTTGACCTTTGTGACCTTCAAAGGTCAAAGGTCGAAGATTCTGAAATTTGTTGGAAAACTTGTATTTCATGATGTATATGATAATATAAAAACATGTATGACATTTCACCCTATCAGGAGGCGAACAATGTGATAAAACCATCAAAAATCGATTTTCTAAATTTCGTGACCTTGTGACCTTGACCTTGGGGCGAAAATGAAAAATCGAGCTCCGTGGGGCTAGACACATGACATTGGCCTAACCAAATACCGAAACCGCTGTCAGATTCCACCAACTCCCTCGGAGAAGATGGAGCTTGAACTCGATTACCCCCTAAAAAGACATCTTTTTCGGGCGTCGCTCCGCCCACAATGGGCGCAATACGCCCACTCAAGGCAGGACACAACTAGATCATGATACCAACCTCCCACCCAAGTTTCATCAAGATCAGATGATATCGGGTAGTTATGCTGCAGACAGACACACACACACAGACAAACAGACAGACAGACAGACACACACACACCCATGACGAATATAGTGGTCACTCTGTTTGATAACTCGTGAACCAATTAAAACAGCAGACGATGAAAAGGATGAAGCAGTGTTTCCACCTTGCTTGCCGTTCCACCATGGCACCGCAGACAGCATCTCTGACAGGTTATCAAACCAAGTTTCTCCAAATAAGCCCCTCGTTGATTACTTGGTTAAGGCCCACTCCAATGACGTCCAATCCACTCCCCATGGCCAGTAAGCACAACGCTTTTAATCGTCCTGAATACGCTCAGCTCCGGGCATTATAAATACCACACGACACGATATGAAATACAGGGAAGGGAGGCTGCTCAGCCAATGCCATGGATTAATAAGAAATGGATTAACAAGTCCCCAACCAGTCCGCACGATAAATAAATGGGTCGATCCATGTATAATCTTACTGAGGATGTGAAAAACAATTAGCGATCTTCTTGGGGCACATATGCAGGCGTTTTAAATAACTCATAAACCCTTCCGCCGTAGTTGTCACCCAGAATTTATCCTCCATCTCACAAATGCGCCAATATTTTTCAATCGAAACTTCGTTAGAATATCATTAGTGGGATGTTGTTTCTACAAACCAATTACCGATTCGTAATTGATGAATCGGCATGGAGGGCAAGGAAGGTTTGCTTGCGACAACGATTCGGGTAGGCCACACAAACTCGTGACAGCAAAATCGCATTCCGTGGAGGCGCAATCCCCTCCCGTAGTGGAGTCCAAGAGCAGGGTACCTGCCCGACGAGCGATCTTGTTCGCGCAACACGTTCTCCGGACACGTCCCCTTATTTGGGCGGTGTATAGGCAACAGACCGCTGTATAAAAATAATCTGGGTTACATATTATATGAAGCAAAACTGCTTATGTGCATATATAATATGTGCATTGTGGTTATATAGCTCAGATACTTCAAAATTGCACCCACCCTCCCTCCATGCATTGAGTTATCAAACAGAGTGACCACTATATTCATCATGGGTGTGTGTCTGTTTGTCTGTCTGTCCACAGCATAACTACCCTATGATATCATCCGATCTTGATGAAACTTGGGTGGGAGGTTGATATCATGATCTAGTTGTGTCCTGCCTAGAGTGGGCGTATTGCGCCCATTGTGGGCGGAGCCACACCCGAAAAAGATGTCTTTTTAGGGGGTAATCGAGTTCAAGCTACATCTTCTCCGAGGGAGTTGGTGAAATCTGACAGGGGTTTCGGTATTTGGTTAGGCCAATGTCATGTGTCTACCTCCACGGCGCTCGAGTTTTCTTTTTTTTTTTCTTTTTTCATTTCACTTTTCACCGAATTTTCAGTATTGTGTAGCTAACTAACCTCAACTGATTATACGTTATTTTCTATCTCATTTCAAGGTCAGTAACCTTCGTTTTGACATTTCCGGGCCTGGCCTGTTTCGGTTATAGTCCGTCCTTTGTCATTGAATGCCGCTCGCTCGTGAACCATCGTCGTCTCCCGACTTGTTTTCTCTTTTTTCAAAACTTGATGGAATTAAACAAAACTTGCACATGTACAACTTAAGGGTGCCCTCGTTAATCCCTGAAAGTTAAAGCTTCCTTGGTCAAATGCTCCCTTTAGGGGTAAATTAAACATACAACAGACATACGCCATAGCTCCATTAAATAGAGATCGATACAAGTTCCATTTTCCAAACTTGTCAATGTGACAGGTGTGCCATGCCCCCCCCCCCCCCCCCAATTAAATTCTGGAACTCTGGGAAAGGCCATGCAAGCAATGTAGCCGCTAAACGAGGCGATTTACATTGGGATTCAAACGGATTTATCAAAGCAGGACAAACCAGAATGCACTCGAGGGAGATGCTGACTCGCGCCGTTACGTTTCTCTTTTAAGAAGTCATGGTTGTTTTGTGATTTGATTTGTACGATATAAACAAACATGTTCCCAGGATGTAGAGATAGCAAATCTCTTCCGTTCTGTTTATTCTCTTTGAATGACTTGCAGGTTCAGCTTCTGAATCTTAAAATCGTTTGCTTTGGGTGTTAACGTTCGATTTTATGATGGATGGCCTCAGATTTCGACATTAAAAAAAAATGCTCGGCCAACTTCCCTCAAATTTTACATGCGTGCTCGGGCAGGTAGGTCATGGGTGCAAAATAAATCGAGCACCTACAAAGCCGCCCACTCCCTAACTCCCCCCCCCCCCCCCTTCCGACACCCACCAGCCCGAGGATGGGGAAACAACACCAAAGTGCAGTTTTGTTGGTGCCTTTAACAAAAATTCCCCAGTTTGGCATCATACGGCACATGAAGACGTGATTATCACAGTACAGTACTCAGGTGCTGGCCAATGGCCGCTGTGAGTAAATATAGTCCTGTACTTGATTTCATTTTAGATATTTTCCTTGTGAGCTCAGTCAAACCTGTCCAACACATTCACAATAAGAAGCTGTATGCCAAGTTTGGCGAATCAAGCTGCCTCGTCGTCGAGTTATTCTGCCGACAAACAGACAAACACAAAGACAAGCGCTTGGCCTATGGCCATGGCATGAGTAACAAGCATTCTGAGTATTGCGCTGCAATACATGTCCCCTACCAAAGTTCAAAGTGCCATAACTTTGTCAAAAATGATCGAATATGCAAATTTATGCACGGTTGATGCTGGTTTTCAAACTTGATCTGAGGTATGCTGAGACATGTGTGTCATGCCTCGCCTCGTTGATAAGCCCGCAAGGTCGCTCCGTGTAGCGGCCTGCACGTATTGCACTGTGTGAATTATATAAACTAGGGCATGCCCGTACTATATATATATCTAAAATTATATCCCCCCCCTCTATTTACATGAAATGGTTTGGTCCAAAGCGAACGGCTTGCGAGTACGGTGACAATCCCCCCCCTCTATTTACATGAAATGGTTTGGTCCAAAGCGAACGGCTTGCGAGTACGGTGACAATCCCCCCCCTCTATTTACATGAAATGGTTTGGTCTTGCGAGTACGGTGACAATCCCCCCCCTCTATTTACATGAAATGGTTTGGTCCAAAGCGAACGGCTTGCGGAGTTTGGTAAAGAAATCGCCATAGCTCGGTAACTACTTGTCCGATTAATATGAAACCTTGAAAAGGCACATCCTCAGGTCCCCAGCAATATACCTGGCAAGTTTCAAGTATATCGGACCCGTGGTTGTCGAGAAACAGCGGTCACAGACAAACATACAAACATACACACAGAGATTACTGGAATTATAGATAGACTAGGGCATGCCCGTACGTGGGTGCCCGTTCCTTGCCAAAAAAAAAAAAAAACGCTACCCGTACGCTCTACCCCGCCCGTACGCCCGTAAACAAAAAAAACAACGCTCTTCGCTTCCGCCCTTCGCTCTGACTGAATTGGGAGAAATAATGCGCATAAGAAATCGAGAAATTATTATTATCTCCGGAAGAAATCGAATTACGAACCGTAATGGCGCAGGCTCTCGGGCTCGCAACAACGCGTTCTGTGATTGGCTGCCGGAAGTGAAGTCTTCACTGTCGCAAATGTGAAGCGATGAATACGATGAATCGCAAATTAGTTTTTATTAGTTTAAAAACATAGTTTAACGGCAACATAGTTTGCCGACGGGAAATAAATGAATACGCTCTCAAATGTGCCATCCGAGGCAGAGTCTGTTCGCCACGTTCGGCACACGTGATAGCTCGCTGCTCTCTGATTGGTTGAATCGTTTTTTGGACATAGCTCGGTAACGACTTCTGCGATTAATTTAAAACCCTGAAAAGGCACATCCTCGGGTCCCCAGCAATATACCTGGCAAGTTTCAAGTATATCGGACCGGTAGTTGTCGAGAAACAGCGGTCACAGACAAACATACATACAAACATACATACAAACATACACACAGAGATTACTGGAATTATAGATAGATATCTAAAATTATATCCCCCCCCCTCTATTTACATGAAATGGTTTGGTCCAAAGCGAACGGCTTGCGAGTACGGTGACAATCCCCCCCCTCTATTTACATGAAATGGTTTGGTCCAAAGCGAACGGCTTGCGAGTACGGTGACAATCCCCCCCCCTCTATTTACATGAAATGGTTTGGTCCAAAGCGAACGGCTTGCGAGTACGGTGACAATCCCCCCCCCTCTATTTACATGAAATGGTTTGGTCCAAAGCGAACGGCTTGCGGAGTTTGGTAAAGAAATCGCCATAGCTCGGTAACTACTTGTCCGATTAATATGAAACCTTGAAAAGGCACATCCTCAGGTCCCCAGCAATATACCTGGCAAGTTTCAAGTATATCGGACCCGTTGTTGTCGAGAAACAGCGGTCACAGACAAACATACAAACATACAAACATACAAACATACAAACATACACACAGAGATTACTGGAATTATAGATAGATTATTACCAACTCACGGTCTGAGGTACTAGCGATTCAAGAGATATCCATTTAAAAAAATATTTCCGTTTAATTAACGATATCTGCCAAACCACGTGCCCTATCGCAAATTCCAAAAGGACATTTTAGTAGACTGACATGCTGAATAGATTTGTGAAGTTTCCCCTCGATTGGATCAAAAATGAGGGAGGGGCTCGGTTTTAAAGGTTCATGCTTAAAAACGTCATAACTCTGAAACCATCAGTAATTTATTATATTTTTCGGTTCACGATCAATGATCGATGTGTATATATATGTTGCTCGGCTTGGCTCCGCCCCTCCGGAAAGCGTGCGCGGTGTCGCGCTGTTGACGTTCGCGAGACGAGGCTGAGGACGTGCAGTGCGGCTTGAGGAGAACTCGAGAATAAACAAGAGATATCCATTTTAAAAAATATTTTCATTTAATTAACGATATCTGCCAAACCACGTGCCCTATCGCAAATTCCAAAAGGACATTTTAGTGCTGAACAGATCTGTGAAGTTTCCCCTCGATTGGATCAAAAATGAGGGAGGGGCTCGGTTTTAAAGGTTCATGCTTAAAAACGTCATAACTCTGAAACCATGTGATGCATGACGTCATGCTCACTGACTTTTTTTGTTCGTCATGGGTATGCGATTCTGCCTGCAAAGTTTGGCTTCGACCTGTTCAGCCGTTGCAGAGAAAAAGGGGTTTTCGTGTTTTCACGAAAAACAATATGGCGACCGAACCACGTGACCCATGACGTCATAATTACCATTCAAATATTCTGCAGACCGAGTCCATCATATGGTGAAAATTTGATCTCAATCGGTCCAATTATTGCAGAGAAATTGGTTTTTAAAGGAAATTAAAACTCAAAATGGCACTGAGTTAAGGATCATCAGAATTATCAAAGTTCAAAGTGCCATAACTTTGTCAAAAATGATCGAAACGTCGTGAAGTTCGAACTTTACCTGTAACTTATCATGAGGAAACCATGTGCGAAGATTGAAATCATTCGGGTTAAGCGTTGAGAAAAAAAAGTCCGGAAAACTGTTCTTTGCGTGACGGACTGACAGACGGAGGGACAGCGTGCAAACCTATAATCCCCTCCGGTGTACACCGGTAGGGGACTAATAACCGAGTAGCTGCAAAAGCATGTGCGATCCAGACATGAGAATGCACAAATTAGACGTCACGTGTGAGAGGATCGATTAGTCAAAGTACAGGTTAAAAGAAAAAAAACAAGCGCCATCGGTGAAGTGATGAGTTGACAAAGTGGAAGACGCAAGGCGGCCATCTTGGATTTTGACGTGGCGACCCAATTTTCAATAGCGTTCTTCCTTATGCCTCGATACACCCACACACCAGATTAGAAGTTAGTATAGTTCATTTATTTTTCAAGATATTTCGCTCACAAGGTTCAGACATTTACTTTTCAAGATATCGCGCTCACAAGGTTTAGATATGGTGACAGCCATCTTGGATTTTGACGTGGCGACCCAATTTTCAATAGCGTTCTTCCTTATGCCTCGATACACCCACACACCAGATTAGAAGTTAGTAGTTCATTTATTTTTCAAGATATTCCGCTCACAAGGTTCAGACATTTACTTTTCAAGATATCGCGCTCACAAGGTTGAGATATGGTGACAGCCATCTTGGATTTTGACGTGGAGACCCAATTTTCAATTCGGTTCTTCCATATGCCTAGTTGCACCCACACACCAAATTAGAATTCGGTCCTTCGCTTACTTTTATAAAGATATTGCAGTGCACGGACACACGCACGGACGGAGGGGAAAACCATAGTCCCCCTTTCGCTCCGTGGTGCGACGGGGGACAAAAACCTCTCTAAACAAATCACACCATGACATCCGACCTCCTCTGCCTTCCAAACATTGTGACGTTTGACCCCAAAATATTTCAGCCTCATGTCAAATTTTCTCACACCCCCACTTGTAAAAGGTGTAAAGCTCTAAACAGTCACAAAATGAAACGTGGACCACCATCTCCACTTCCTGAGATTTTCACATTTTGTTTCAGATTTCCAAGTAATTTCACTTGATTACCAATTCAACAAACACATCCAAATTTGCCAAATGCATGGTGGTGATGATGAAAAACGCACATTCAATCATTCAATCATCCATGTACCGTGCTCGATACAGAACGTCAGTTCTTCCAAAGCAGCAGTTTCTATGGTTAGAGTAACAATCCTAATTGGAACGCCTCTCCGACACGCAAGGTCACGGCAGGAATTTGGAATTTGTTCAGGGTGCCGGCGATAGGTAGCCTAATGTAGGACATCGCAGCATCTTAACAATCGATGCTGGCAGACATGACGCCAAGCTTAACGGGACGGCACACACATCCATGAATCACACTGACTGTGAAACACCAGGATGACAACTTATAGCTGGGTTGAGATTCGAACACAGGCCAAGCAGCTCAGAGGCGAGGCCATCCTGTCAGCCCACATGAAATGAAACAATTCATTTTGTTTTGACATTTTCCCTAAACTTCCCCCAAAATGATAAGTGAGCTGAGGGGAGAACCTTTTCTAACTATTGAAGAGGCTACAGCGTGTTAAGGACACTCGATAAGAGAGACGTCTGTGCCGGGATTAAAAGGTGTGCCAATGGGATGAAGGTTGCGTCGAGTGACGTGTCATGAATAAAGTTTGCCAGCGGTACCATGCATATTGTGGAGGTGTCGTGACTGATCTTTGGGATGACTTTCATACCAGCTTCCATCAAATTAAGCGATGCAGTTGGGCTGCCCTTCAGCGAGGAGAGGTCGCTGTCTATATAATAACTGATGTGACGGGCCAGCATCCTCCAAAAAGGCTTTGGTTGATCAATCGATTTGGGTGATACAAACAAGACAATGGACAGGAAGCGCCAATGCTTTGGGGACATCGAGCTCGCATGCTGCTTGATGTATGTAACAAGGTAACAGAGGTCGGATGAGACACGAGTTCCAAAACTGCACCGTCAAATTCTGTGAAAAAGAAATGAAGTCAAGAATAGTATTTTACTGTGCAACGATATCGGTGAAGGCCTACATTTAACGAACAACGGTGTTTGCAACTCGGAATTATATGCGTCAATGGATATGCCTCGGATTATCCCTGTATTTTTTGGGGGAAGATAAGAGATTATGGATTATCCCTGGTGTTGGGCTAGCGGCTAGGGTGCCGGCTTAGGATCCAAGGATCCTGGGTTCGAATCCCGGTCGATCGCTGAATTAACGCCAGTGGGGTTGACTCAGCCTGTCATCCTTCCGAGGTCGGCTAATTGAGTACCAGTTCACTGGTAATTCCCTGTTTGTCGTTAAAGGCGGCAAAAAGGGTTGGCGTCAGGAAGGGCATCCGGCCGTAAAACATTGCTTCAAATAGGGGACCGAAAAACAACAACAACCACGGTTCCCGAAAAGGCCAACCCCCGCTTTGCGGGGAAAAATGGCCTCTAAAGGTGGTTATTTATTTTTTATATAATGGATATGCCTCGGGTAATATCTCATGAAATGAAGAAAACGGTGAAAATATCGCACAATAAGAACAATGTTTTCAAAACCCCAAAAACGGAATAACGACCGACTGAATGGCCTTCCTGTTCTATTGCATGCATTTTGAGTTATACCCCTGCATTCTTCACTTAAGGCCACCACAAGAGAAAAAGAAAACGAGCGCTTCAAGTTATTTGAAAGATTCGTGCTGGAGGCAATGCAATTAATTTTCAAGGATGATCACCAAGGAAAAAAGGAGCGACGCACGAGCATGGAGGGAACGGTTGGATGCACGGCCTAGGTGCGTGCAGAGAAGCTTCACTCATAAATATGCTTTTCGCACACCTAAGTGCTTGGGATGAAGTAGAAAAAAAAAGCACCAATAACCATATGTCAAATTCTAAAAACAGCTGAGAGAAAGATTGGTCAATATTTTTGTTGGAAAGGTGTATAAGCACGTACACAGAGTATACACTCAAACAATTTGAGTAGCGATTGGATGCCTCAGATAAGACGCAGGCCACTGGACATTTATCTTTCGTAAATTAAGACGACGCATAAACAAGTACAACACGGATGCAATATCAAGTGGAGTTGTGAGCGTTACTCACACTGCCATGAATTTGGTCATTCGACTGTCGCTCCACAATTCCAACAAGAGCGAATCACTATGCTTTGCACCTAAGCCTTTGCACCTAATTCCTGGGAAAACCACATTTCTAAGCTGGCCTCCAAAGCCAGTCGCCGATTGGGCATCCTCCGTCGTGCGAAGTCCTTCCTTGGCAAACCTGAGCTCCTCACCACATACAAGGCTTTCATCCGCGGCTCAATGGAATACTGCTCTACCCTCTGGGCTGGTGCTCCTGCCTCACACCGAGCTCGTCTTCACGCTGTTGAAACCAAAGCGTTCAGAATCATTGGAATCTCCCGCGATGACGCTATCTCCGAGGGCCTTTCACTTACTCACCGCAGGCAGGTTGGTGGTCTTTCCGTCTTCTACCGATTCCTCTCCGGCCTTGCTCCCCCAGCTCTCTCTCTGGGCTCTGTCCCCCAAATATTCCTGCAGGTCACACAAGATCTGCCTGCAACCCTCTTATGGTTAAACTGCCAAAATCAAGACTCTCTGCTCACCTTCACTCCTTCATTCCTCTTTTCTCCCGCCTCTGGAACAAACTCCCACACTCCCTTCAATACCACTCCTCCCTCCAGGTCTTTAAAACAGCTGTTCACCACCATCTCTTATCTTCCCCCATCCAAAACCTTGATCTTTTCTACCCCTACTAATTCACCCCAGATCCACCTTGTTTGAAATTCCAACTTCTTTCCTGGAAGTCCTGGCAGTGTCCATATGTTTATACCTCTCCCACCCCCCCCCCCTTCCCATGCCCCTCCCCCAAAGCCCTCTCCCTCCCACATTTCTCTCGATGTCCCTGCTCTCAAGTGTTGTGTCTGTGCCCTTCCCCCTCTATCCCTATCTTGTCTACCGCTCCCCTTATTTTGTGTTTTATGTGTCGGTTTGACTTTTTGTGTGATTAATGTTAGCTCTTTCACGAACCTCAATCTTGTAAAAAAAAAAAAAAAATCAAAGATTCTTAGGGGTCCGAAACGGTCTTGGGGTTATTAAGGGTCTAAAGGGTCTTCAGGTTCTTCAGCGTTTTAGGTCTTAAGGGTCTCTGTGGGTCTTCATCGTCTTTAGGGTCTTCAGGATATTTATGGGTCTGAGGGTTACAAAGTTTTGAAAGAGTCCTAGGGTTCTAAAGGGCCGAATGTAATCAATACACATACTTGCGTTCTGTGTGGACAAACAGACAAACGGACCCAAATGCAATACCCTTTCCTCTGGCGAGAACAAGAAAACAAAAAAAAACTGGCGTGCAAAACTGAGTACGCCCTTTCAGCGAGCGTCATTTGGAAAGGGAAAGAAAGAATAGTCATCTTTTGGCAAGGAAGGCAAGGAAGGCAATGGCGTCGTGTAACGTCTGGAGATGGAATAGGGAGAAGGCGGACTACAATAAAAAGGCAGTTTATAAATTAGACGAAAACACAGGGTGAATATAGATGAGGGAATTATTACAAGAGAACTTCGGCTGAAGGAAACAACGTTCTAGCTAGAAGCACAAACTATGACACACAAGGTCACCAACACCAAGGGAGAAATGGAGCGATGGATAGAGACAGAGAGACAGACAGACAGAGAGCCACACATAGAGACAGACAGACAGACAGAGAGACAGACATAGAGACAGACATAGAGACAGACATAGAGACAGACATAGAGACAGACATAGAGACAGACATAGAGACAGACATAGAGACAGACATAGAGACAGACATAGAGACAGACATAGAGACATAGAGACAGACAGAGAGAGAGAGAGCGAGAGTGAGAGAGAGAGAAAAAGTGAAAGAGGGAAAAAGTGAAAGAGAGAGAAAAAGTGAAAGAGATGGAGGGGAAGAGAGGGAAAGATATGGAGGGAAAGACCAGGAAAGAGATGAGGGTGAGCGAGGCAAAGGGATGGAGGGATAGAGAGATAGAGAGACAGAGAGACAGAGAGACAGAGAGAGAGAGAGAGAGAGAGAGAGACAGAGAGAGAGACAGAGAGAGACAGAGAGAGAGAGAGAGAGAGAGAGAGAGACAGAGAGAGAGAGAGAGAAAAATTTGGCGAATTTGTCGATTCATCTGTGCCCGGCGACAAAGCACGACAGATGGAGCCAACATTCGGCTGTCCGAGTGGCCTGCCGGAGGGAGGCTTAGAAAGCAAGTGAAACCCAAGCAGTATGGTGTGGATAACTCCATCAAGGGAGCCGTAAGACAAATTGCACGGCTGTTAAAAATGTGCAGTGCGGTGCATTAGGCAGAGCCTGTCGGGTGGTAGCAAACCCAGATGACAGCCTCAAAGATGTTAACTCTCCACATTCATGAAAAGATGGGAAGAATACTTTTAATTTTCTTTAGCAACCTCAAATGTTTATGGGATTACATTCTCATGGCCATCTCAGGGTGATTTATCTTCCGACTTGCCAAATCCATGCACAAATCAATACTTATTCGGCATTATGGCAGATGCTGATCAAAACCATCAAAGAAATTATAAAGGAAAGGTCAATACAAGTTATTACACAGACTTCTATTTTTTTTCTCTTAAACATGAAATTCTGCTTCATTGCAGCTAAAAAACAACAAGACAATGGAAATTGCAAGCAGAATGTCATTGCTTTGTGAATGTGCAGTTGGTGTGACAGTGACAAAAAAAACGAAGAACGTGTGGACATGTACACGTACGTGTAGGCACGCACGTGCACATATGAGACAAAGGCAAGGATACAGGCAAAGACAAGGACAGATGCAAAGACACTGAGCTAGGCAGATAGACACAAAGACAAACACAGACTCGACCAGTTTTCAATAATAACAGAGAAAGAGAGAGAAAGACAGAACCAGAGAGGGACAGAAACACAGACAGAAAGAAACAGAGCGACAGAGAGAGACAGAGCGACAGAGAGTGACAGAGCGCCAGAGTGAAACAGAGCGCCAGAGTGAAACAGAGCGACAGAGTGAAACAGAGCGACAGAGTGAAACAGAGCGACAGAGTGAAACAGAGCGACAGAGTGAAACAGAGCGACAGAGTGAAACAGAGCGACAGAGTGAAACAGAGCGACAGAGTGAAACAGAGCGACAGAGTGAAACAGAGCGACAGAGTGAAACAGAGCGACAGAGTGAAACAGAGCGACAGAGTGAAACAGAGCGACAGAGTGAAACAGAGCGACAGAGTGAAACAGAGCGACAGAGTGAAACAGAGCGACAGAGTGAAACAGAGCGACAGAGTGAAACAGAGCGACAGAGTGAAACAGAGCGACAGAGTGAAACAGAGCGACAGAGTGAAACAGAGCGACAGAGTGAAACAGAGCGACAGAGTGAAACAGAGCGACAGAGAGAAACAGAGCGACAGAGTGAAACAGAGCGACAGAGAGAAACATAGCGACAGAGAGAAACATAGCGACAGAGAGAAACAGAGCGACAAAGAAACAGAGCGACAGAGAGAAACAGAGCGACAGAGAGAAACAGAGCGACAGAGAGAAACAGAGACAGAGAGAAACAGAGAAAGAGAGAAACAGAGACAGAGAGAAACAGAGACAGAGAAAAACAGAGACAGAGAGAAACAGAGACAGAGAGAAACAGAGAAAGAGAGAAACAGAGACAGAGAGAAACAGAGACAGAGAGAAACAGAGACAGAGAGAAACAGAGACAGAGAGAAACAGAGACAGAGAGAAACAGAGACAGAGAGAAACAGAGAAAGAGAGAAACAGAGAAAGAGAGAAACAGAGAAAGAGAGAAACAGAGACAGAGAGAAACAGAGACAGAGAACAGAGAAAGAGAGAAACAGAGACAGAGAGAGACAGAGAGAAACAGAGACAGAGAGAAACAGAGACAGGGAGAAACAGAGACAGAGAGAAACAGAGACAGAGAGAAACAGAGACAGAGAGAAACAAAGCGACATAGAAACAGAGACAGAGAGAAACAGAGACAGAGAGAAACAGAGAAAGAGAAAAACAGAGACAGAGAGAAACAGAGACAGAGAGAAACAGAGACAGAGAGAAACAGAGACAGAGAGAAACAGAGACAGAGAGAAACAGAGACAGAGAGAAACAGAGACAGAGAGAAACAGAGACAGAGAGAAACAGAGACAGAGAGAAACAGAGACAGAGAGAAACAAAGCGACATAGAAACAGAGACAGAGAGAAACAGAGACAGAGAGAAACAGAGAAAGAGAGAAACAGAGACAGAGAGAAACAGAGACAGAGAGAAACAGAGACAGAGAGAAACAGAGACAGAGAGAAACAGAGAAAGAGAGAAACAGAGAAACAGAGACAGAGAGAAACAGAGACAGAGAGAAACAGAGACAGAGAGAAACAGAGACAGAGAGAAACAGAGACAGAGAGAAACAGAGACAGAGAGAAACAAAGCAACATAGAAACAGAGAAAGAGAAAAACAAAGACAGAGAGAAACAGAGACAGAGAGAAACAGAGAAAGAGAGAAACAGAGAAAGAAACAGAGAAAGAGAGAAACAGAGAAAGAGAGAAACAGAGAAAGAGAGAAACAGAGACAGAGAGAAACAGAGAAAGAGAGAAACAGAGAAAGAGAGAAACAGAGACAGAGAGAAACAAAGCGACATAGAAACAGAGAAAGAGAAAAACAAAGACAGAGAGAAACAGAGACAGAGAGAAACAAAGCGACATAAAAACAGAGAAAGAGAGAAACAGAGAAAGAGAGAAACAGAGAAAGAGAGAAACAGAGACAGAGAAAAACAGAGACAGAGAGAAACAGAGAAAGAGAGAAATAGAGAAAGAGAGAAATAGAGACAGAGAGAAACAGAGAAAGAGAGAAACAGAGACAGAGAAAAACAGAGACAGAGAGAAACAGAGACAGAGAGAAACAGAGACAGAGAGAAATAAAGTGACATAAAAACAGAGAAAGAGAGAAACAGACAGAGAGAAACAGAGAAAGAGAGAAACAGAGACAGAGAAAAACAGAGACAGAGAGAAACAGAGAAAGAGAGAAATAGAGAAAGAGAGAAACAGAGAAAGAGAGAAACAGAGACAGAGAGAAACAGAGACAGAGAGAAACAGAGAAAGAGAGAAACAGAGACAGAGAAAAACAGAGACAGAGAGAAACAGAGACAGAGAGAAACAGAGACAGAGAGAAACAGAGACAGAAACAGACAGAGAGAAACAGAGACAGAGAGAAACAGAGAGAGAAAAACAGAGACAGAGAAAAACAGAGACAGAGAGAAACAGAGAAAGAGAGAAACAGAGAAAGAGAGAAACAGAGAAACAGAGAAAGAGAGAAACGGAGACAGAGAGAAACAGAGACAGAGAGAAACAGAGACAGAGAGAAACAGAGAAAGAGAAACAGAGAAAGAGACAAACAGAGACAGAGAGAAACAAAGCGCCATAGAAACAGAGACAGAGAGAAGCAGAGACAGAGAGAAACAGAGACAGAGAGAAACAGAGACAGAGAGAAACAGAGACAGAGAGAAACAGAGACAGAGAGAAACAGAGACAGAGAGAAACAGAGACAGAGAGAAACAGAGACAGAAACAGACAGAGAGAAACAGAGAGAGAGAAAAACAGACAGAGAAAAACAGAGACAGAGAGAAACAGAGAAAGAGAGAAACAGAGAAAGAGAGAAACAGAGAAAGAGAAACAGAGAAAGAGAGAAACAGAGACAGAGAGAAACAAAGCGACATAGAAACAGAGAAAGATAGAAACAGAGACAGAGAGAAACAGAGACAGAGAGAAACAGATAAAGAGAGAAAGAGAGAAACAGAGATACAGAGAAAGAGAGAAACAGAGACAGAGAGAAACAGAGACAGAGAGAAACAGAGATAGAGAGAAACAAAGCGACATAGAAACAGAGAAAGAGAGAAACAGATACAGAGAGAAACAGAGAAAGAGAGAAACAGAGAAAGAAACAGAGAAAGAGAGAAACAGAGACAGAGAGAAACAGAGATAGAGAGAAACAAAGCGACATAGAAACAGAGAAAGAGAGAAACAGATACAGAGAGAAACAGAGACAGAGAGAAGCAGAGACAGAGAGAAACAAAGCGACATAGAAACAGAGAAAGAGAGAGAGAGAGACGGAGAGAAACAGAGACAGAGAGAAACAAAGCGACATAGAAACAGAGAAAGAGAGAAACAGAGACGGAGAGAAACAGAGACAGAGAGAAACAAAGCGACATAGAAACAGAGACAGAGAGAAACAGAGACAGAGAGAAACAGAGAAAGAGAGAAAGAGAGAAACAGAGAAAGAGAGAAACAGAGAAAGAGAGAAACAGAGAAAGAGAGAAACAGAGAAAGAGAGAAACGGAGACAGAGAGAAACAGAGACAGAGAGAAACAGAGAAAGAGAGAAACAGAGAAACAGAGACAGAGAGAAACAAAGCGACATAGAAACAGAGAAAGAGAGAAACAGAGACAGAGAGAAACAGAGACAGAGAGAAACAGAGACAGAGAGAAACAGAGACAGAGAGAAACAGAGACAGAGAGAAACAAAGCGACATAGAAACAGAGACAGAGAGAAACAGAGACAGAGAGAAACGGAGACAGAGAGAAACAGAGAAAGAGAGAAACAAAGCGACATAGAAACAGAGAAAGAGAGAAACAGAGAAAGAGAGAAACAGAGAAAGAGAGAAACAGAGAAAGAGAGAAACAGAGACAGAGAGAAACAGAGACAGAGAGAAACAAAGCGACATAGAAACAGAGACGGAGAGAAACAGAGACAGAGAGAAACAGACAGAGAGAAACAGACAGAGAGAAACAGACAGAGAGAAACAGAGACAGAGAGAAACAAAGCGACATAGAAACAGAGAAAGAGAGAAACAGACGGAGAGAAATAGAGACGCAGAGACAGAGAAACAAAGACAGAAAGAGACAGAGAAACAAAGACAGAAAGAGACAGAGAAACAGACATATCATCACAGTTAGTTTGAAGCAGAAAAGTTTGCATGGACGAGTGTCACCGATAGAAACACGAGAGCTGGCCGTCTCTGGAGAAGTAATGTTTGTGCTTTGCAGGTACGTACATTCCTTTGTGGCAAGAACCTGGTGAAATGGTGAAGGGTCTGATCAAAATGGGACTCCCTCCTGAGTAGTTATGACAGATATACAGGGACTTGCTTTGGAAATGATGGATGAAAGGCACAAAACATTTTGGGGCTGAGAGCTTGATAACAGCCTGGGGAAAAAGGAACAGCATTGGATGCACTTTGGAAGAAATAAACAAAAAAAATATCCCAAGGGCTTCAAAGTCAGCATGATGACAGACAACAGAAGTGCTCGATAACTGTGCCCACACAGGCAAGCACAATAAAGAGGGAATGTAACTGAAGTAAGCTATCCAGTAAAACTTCAGAAGAAAATCAGAACGGGAGATGGATCCTCGAGCATGGTGGAAATTGGACAATTCCCAAGATCATTTGGACACCCAAAGCTGCTTGCAAAGCTTTCCTTTGTCTGCAAAATGCCTGTCGAGTTAATTCCCTTCATCAAAAGGATTGCAGGCCCCTCAATAACATTACATTTGATCTTGGAGTCAAGTTGCACAAAGGCAAAATAGAAATAACACCTGTGTCTGAAGAAAGTGGTCCAGTTTGACATTTTAAAAAATATCAAATCGGCAAAGCCAAGAAAAAAAATGAAACCCATCAGAATTACCCTTTGTAACCCATTAGAAGTACCCTTTAAAACCCAATCGAAGTACCCTTTGGGACCCTTTTAAATTACCCATTTGAATTACCCTTTAGAATCACTCATTAGACCTCCGAGCAGTATGGGAGAGATGTCCCAATTTAGAATTCCCAATTTGGTTGGGAGATTTGTCCCATTGGGAGAGATGTCCCAATGTCCCAATTAAGAATTGTCTATTAGAACCCTTTAGAACCCTTCAGAATGACCCTTTGGAATTATCCTTTAGAATTCCACTTTAGAACTCCAGGAAAATGACCCTTTAGAATTACCTTTTAGAATCACCCTTTAGAATTACACTTCAGAATGACCCTTTAGAACCCCATGAAAATTACCCTTGAGAATTACCCTTTAGAACCGCATGAAAATTATCCTTTAGAATTACCTTTTAGAATCGCCCTTTAGAACCCCATGAAAATTACCCTTGAGAATTACCCTTTAGAACCGCATGAAAATTATCCTTTAGAATTACCTTTTCGAATCACCCTTTAGAATTACACTTTAGAATGACCCTTTAGAACCCCATGAAAATTACCCTTGAGAATTACCCTTTAGAACCGCATAAAAATTACCCTTGAGAATTACCCTTTAGAACCGCATGAAAATTACCCTTGAGAATTACCCTTTAGAACTGCATGAAAATTATCCTTTAGAATTACCTTTTAGAATCGCCCTTTAGAACCCCATGAAAATTACCCTTGAGAATTACCCTTTAGAACCGCATGAAAATTATCATTTAGAATTACCTTTTCGAATCACCCTTTAGAATTACACTTTAGAATGACCCTTTAGAACCCCATGAAAATTACCCTTGAGAATTACCCTTTAGAACCGCATGAAAATTATCCTTTATAGAATGACCCTTTAGAATCCCATGAAAATTACCCTTGAGAATTACCCTTTAGAACCCCATGACAATTATCCTTTAGAACTGCATGAAGATTATCCTTTAGAATTACCTTTTAGAATCACCCTTTAGAATTACACTTTAGAATGACCCTTAAGAACCCCATGAAAATTACCCTTGACAATTACCCTTTTCAACTCCATGAAAATTATCCTTTAGAATTACCCTTTAGAACCGCATGAAAATTACCCTTGAGAATTACCCTTTAGAACCGCAAAAAAAATTATCCTTTAGAATTACCCTTTAGAACCGCATGACAATTATCCTTTAGAATTACCCTTTAGAACCGCATGAAAACTACCCTCGAGAATTACCCTTTAGAACCGCATGAAAATTATCCTTTAGAATTACCCGTTAGAACCGCATGAAAATTATCCTTTAGAATGACCCTTTAGAACTGCATGAAAATTATCCTTTGGAATTACCCTTTAGAACCACATGAAAATTATCCTTTAGAACCGCATGAAAATTACCCTTGAGAATTACCCTTTAGAACCGCATGAAAATTATCCTTTAGAATTACCCTTTAGAACCGCATGAAAATTATCCTTTAGAATGACCCTTTAGAACCGCATGAAAATGACCTTTGAGAATTACCTTTTAGAATTACACTTTAGAACCCTTTAGAATGACTTTAGAATGACTCATTAGAAGGACTCCTTAGAATGACCCTTTAGAACCCCATGAATATTATCCTTTAGAATTACCCTTTTTTTTTCATAAAGCATTTTCATTTTATCAAGCATCGAGCATTTTCTTTTGTGCATCATCACCTTCGAAAGTGTTGCGTTTACATTATGTACGCCTGGCCATCTTAGCTACTTTACGTGCAGTGTAAACGAACCTTTTCTTTGTTATCAATGGTGATCTCAAGCTTGTGGAGGAGCTTGTATGTGTAATGTATTTGGGAGGACGACTCGGCCATTCTTGTGCTTTTAGATTACATGAATTGACTTGGACCGGTGTGTACCCTGGTTAGAATAGGTACACCGTATCCCTGCGTGTCGTAAGAGGCGACTAAGAGGGTTGGCGTCAGGAAGGGCATCCGGCCATCAAAACATTCCCTCAAAAAGAGAACCATGACAATTACAACTACATATGGGCAGGGAACAGCCGAAAGTGGAGATCGGTTTCTGAGGTTTGGGACATGGAATGTAGGGACAATGACAGGGAGATCAGGAGAAGTGGTGGAAGTATTGGTCAGAAGAAGAGTCGACATATGTTGTGTGCAAGAGACGAGATGGAAGGGAAGTGGTGCGAGAATGGTGAAGGGGAGGCAGGGACAGAAATACAAGTTTGTGTGGCAAGGGTGCCCGGAGGGCGTGAATGGTGTTGGTGTCCTGTTTTCTGAGGAGTTTGTAGACAGTGTGGTGAGTGTGACCAGAGTGAGTGATAGGTTGATGATGTTGAAAATGATGATTGGAAAGCTCTTGGTGAACATCATCTCGGGATATGCTCCGCAGGTTGGTCGGAGCGATGAAGAGAAGGACAAGTTTGGTGTGCGATAGAGAAGCTGATGGAAAACGTGAAAGATGAGGAAGTTGTTGTGGTAGGAGGAGACCTAAATGAACATGTGGGAAGGAGTATGGACGGTTTTGAGGGAGTTCATGTGGGTTACGGATATGGTGTGAGAAATGGAGAAGGTGAAAGGATTTTGGAGTTTGCTGATGGAGCTGATTTGTTGATTTGTAATACTCAGTTCCAGAAAGGGGATAATAAGCTTGTTACATACACGTCAGGTGGGTCGACGACAACTGTTGACTACCTGATGGTGCGTAGGCGAGATAGGGGGCACCTCCGGGACACAAAGGTGATCCCCGGGGAGGAGGCTGTTTCACAGCACCACTTGGTTGTCTGCGACATAAGGGTGGAAGGTGCGAGGAGAGCTCGGCGGGTGAAGTACCAACCGAGAATGAAGGTGTGGAGGTTGAAAGAGGTGACAGTAAGGGAGGCATTAAAAGAGAGGCTGAGTCGGGTCGAGGATGATGTGGTTGAGCTTGAAAGTGGTTGGATGTCAATGAAAGATACTGTTCGGAGCCGTTGGTGAGGTATGTGGATGGACAAAAGGACCACCGAGGCACTCGGAAACATGGTGGTGGGATGATGAAGTTGGAAAGAGGATTGACGAGAAGAGGAAGAAGTTCAAGGCGTGGCAGAAGGCGAAGGGTACGGGAGCAGAAAAAGCAGAGCATGAAAGTTATAAGGCAGCCAGAAGGCTGCAAAGAAAGAGGTAGCAAAGGCGCAGGAGACATGTAGGAAAATGTTCGGAGAACGCTTGGATTCGGAAGAGGGTCAGAGAGCGGTATTCAGGATTGCAAAGCAGATAGCGAAAGAGAGGTGCGATGTGATGGGGGTGAGTTGCTTGAAGGATGAAGTGGGACAAATCGTTGTGGACCCAGAGGGAATTAAAGGAAGTTGGAAAAGATATATGGAAATGCTGTTGAATACAGAGAATGAATGGGATGGCAACATAGAGAGTAACCCAGTTTTAGGACCGGCAGAGAAGATAACTGAGAAGGAAGTTGAGAAAGCGATAAAAGCAATGAAGAGTAGAAAAGCGGGAGGGCCGACGGGAGTTGTGGGAGATATGTTGAAGGCAGCAGGAAGTTGGGGTGTGAAGAGAATGATAGAGATCTGTAATCTGGTGGTGAAAGAAGGCCGCATTCCAGTGGATTGGGAACTGAGTACCCTCGTCCCTCTATTCAAGGGGAAAGGTGACCCTCTGGAGTGTAGCTCGTACCGAGCGATAAAATTATTGGAGCATGGAATGAAGGTATTGGAAAGGGTGTTGGAGAGGAGGATAAGGAAGAAGGTGAAGATCGACGAAATGCAGTTTGGATTTATGCCAGGAAGAGGACGACAGACGCGCTCTTTCTTGTGAGGCAGTTGCAGGGGAAGTACATGGAGAAGAGGAAGAAGTTGTTTCTTGGGTTTGTTGATCTGGAGAAAACATTCGATAGGGTTCCACGCAAAGTATTGACATGGGCATTGAGGAAGTTAGAAGTGGAGGAATGGTTGATCAGAGTTGTGATGGCAATGTACAAAAGAGCGCGCACAGCTGTAAGGACGAAGGACGGGAACAGTGGTGAGTTTGAGGTGAAGGTGGGAGTGCATCAGGGGTCGGTACTAAGTCCACTACTATTTGTAGCTGTGATGGAGGTGCTGGCTCAGACCGTAAAGGAGGGTTTACCGTGGGAGTTGTTGTATGCAGATGATCTGGTGTTGATTCCGGAAAGTATGGATGGACTGAAGGAAAAGATGAACAAGTGGCAGGAAAGTATGGAGACAAAAGGTCTGAAGGTGAATATAGGAAAGACGAAGGTGATGGCAAGTGGTAAAGCATGTGGTGAGGTGGAAAGAACGGGGAAGTGGCCATGTGCTGTGTGCAGGAAGGGTGTCGGAGTGAACTCCATTGAATATTCAATGTACAATGTGCGCTGAGTGGGTTCCTCAAAAATGTAGTGGTCTGAGAGGGTCATTAACCAGTGTGGCAGCTACATTCAAATGTAACGTGTTCACAGAGGGAGCTGCAGATGGAGGAAATGTTGAGTTGGATCTTGGAAACGGCGTGAAGCTGGAAGGTGTGAAAACATTTTGCTATCTCGGAGACATGCTGAATGGAGAAGGTGGATCAGACTCGGCAACGGTTGCTAGAGTGAGATGTGCATGGAAGAAGTTTCGGGAACTGAGTGGCGTGCTGATGAGGAGGGGAGTGTCGTTGAAGCTGAAGGGAAAGGTGTATGCTGCATGTGTGAGAAGTGTTATGATTTATGGGAGCGAGACATGGGTCATGAATGTAGAGCAGCAACGAAGGCTGGAAAGGGTGGAAATGAGAATGGTTCGGTGGATGTGCGGAGTGTCGCTGAGAGAGAGGAAGACAAATGATGAATTGCGAAAGATTATGGGAATAGAGCCTGTGATTGATGCTGTGAAGAGGAACAGGTTGAGATGGTTTGGTCATGTGTTGAGGAAGGATGAAAGTGACTGGTTGAGAAGAGTGATGGAAATGAATGTAGAAGGAAGTAGAGGACGGGGAAGACCGAGAAAGACTTGGCTAAAGACGGTGGAAGAAGACATGCAGGCAAAGAGGTTAACAAGGAGAGAGGCCGAAAATCGGGCAAAGTGGAGAAGATTGTCATGGGGACCGCAAGGCTAACCCCCGCTCTTGCAGGGAAAATGGCCTTAAAATGCATGTTGTTGTGTTGTTGTAGAATTACCCTTTCGAACTCCATGAAAATTACCCTTTGGAATTACCTTTTAGAATCACCCTTTCGAACCTTTTCGAATTACCCTTTAGAAGTACCCTTTGGAATTACCCAATTAGAAACAATTAGAAACACCTTTCGGGAGCATTGGCAGGTAGTCTTCCCCCCTCTGCAGAGGCAGGGAGATGTTTTTTTTTGTTCATGACCAGACCCTGGGTACCACCAACACATATGCAAAATTTGGTGAATACAAGACCAGCCCTGTTGTTTCTTCGACAATTTTCAGATGTACAAACACACATTCAGATAATTGTCTTATTTAATTTGTAGGATTCACATTTTGTACATCTTATTTGAATTTGGTAATTCCACATTGTCTACACTTACACCAATCTTTTCCTGTTTACTTCAACATCGTTAGTTCTTGTGTTCCTCAGATGTTGGGATGCAACACAAAACCAATGTATTTACCAATCCAATGCTTGTGTCTGCCGGGTAAAGCAACATTGCATCAAGTTGCAGCAACTTTGAATTTATAATGTAAGTGGTGTAAGTACTGATACAAAGTGTGGTGTGAAACCATGGTGATGGCATTATATAGTACAGCAATGTTCCATCTAAACAACACTTTAAAGCACTTGAAATGGCATGGTGCTTGAAAGTTAATGGCTGCACAGCCAGCTAGTCCCTTCATGCAGTGTTTTCCACACGGCCTAGGTTATCATCAACACACTCAGGAGGCTCTCTGAAATGTTGTTTGCAGATAAATGTAACCCTGAAAATAGACCTGGCATAGCAGGCAGGTTATGATGGCTTGAGCATGCAAATTTGTGTGAAACAAGCGTTACGCCTAGGTCCCCCGTCGGTGAAGTGATGTGAGTTGACAAAGTGGAAGACGCAGAAAACATGCTATGATATGATATTTCGCTCACAAGGTTCAGACATACATGGAGGCGGCCATCTTGGATTTTGACGTGGCGACCCAATTTGCAATAGCGTTCTTCCTTATGCCGAGATACACCCACACACCAAATTAGAAGTTGGTACTTCGCTTATTTTTCAAGATATTCATCTCACAAGGTTCAGACATACATGGCGGCGGCCATCTTGGATTTTGACGTGGCGACCCAATTTTAAACAGCGTTCTTCCTTGTGCCTAGACACACCCACACACCAGATTAGAAGTTGGTACTTCGCTTATTTTTCGCGATATTTCGCTCACAAGGTTCAGACATATATATGGTGGCGGCCATCTTGTATTTTGACGTGGCGAACCAATTTTCAATAGCTTTCTTCCTTATGCCTAGATACACCCACACACCAAATTAGACGTTGGTACTTCACTTATTTTTCAAGATATTCATCTCACAAGGTTCAGACATACATGGCGGTGGCCATCTTGAATTTTGACGTGGCGACCCAATTTTCAAAAGCCTTCTTCCTTATGCCTAGGTACACCCACACACCAGATTAGAAGTTGGTACTTCGCTTATTTTTCAAGATATTCATCTCACAAGGTTCAGACATACATGGCATCAGACATACATGGCGGCGGCCATCTTGGATTTTGACGTGGGTTGCACCCACACACCAAATTTGAATGCGGTCCTTCACTTACGCACGCACGCATGCCCGCACGCACGCACGGACGGACGGACACACGGACGGAGGGGAAAGCCACAGTCCCCCTTTCGCTACGCTGTGCGACAGGGGACAATTATTATAAGACGAGCAAGAGACGTGATCATGGCCCAAATTGACATCAATCAATACTGGACATGACACTTGAAATATTTCTCAGATCTCCACGAGCAACGCATTGTGAACTGGAATGCAGGTCCTGTGTTTGCATACAATCCAGAAAAGTCAATGATGGCCATATTATTTTTGGATCACCATATGACCTTGAGCGTCAATATTTAGGGACAGAGTGAAAATTAAGAAAACATGTCACCAGCTAAAGTCCATCCATAAAACTCAACATCATGAAAATCAGAGGAAATTTATTCAAGTTATGATCAAAAAGGGTGGTTTTTCCTAAATCGGTCACAATCCCAAAAAAGTAGGTCAAGGCAACAAATTAAATGACAGGTGCACAACTTCTGTGCAGGTACAATATTATGATGTAAGAACATCTTGGAAGGCCAAGCGATATTTGAGATTCTGCATTGGCAAAATTGAGCAATGACAAAAAACAAGTATTTTTTTTTTCTTTCAGCCTGCCGTTGACCTTGTCCTTTTACCCAAAGGGGTATTCCAACTATAATTCACAGACTGGTTTTGTGTCTGTTTATTAATTGCAAAAATCAAATATTTTTCAAAGTAATGTATATTGGTTGGTCTTGTGCGTTATTCTGCCCGTCTGTCAATCTCCTACAGGTCACAATTTTAAACCGATCTTCACAAAACGTCACCAAATAGTAGAGTTCGTCGTGAGGAAGAAGCCTATTGACGTTGAGGTGAAAGGTCAAAGGTCATCTTGAGGTCGAATTTCTAAAATTGTCATTTTTCATCCGATTGACTTGCAAGTTGAACAGCATTTGCACATGGTCACAAAATTGGGAAACCATCTACTTTTAAGGTCAAAAGGTCAACTCAAGGTCAAACTTCTAAAATCAATTTTCATAGGGAAAATCGGCACTTTTCAGCCAATTGAAATTAAACAGCAAGTGTATAGTTCATCATTGAATTTGGAAAGCAACTATTTGAGGTCAAAAGGTCAAACTTCCAAAATAATCAATTTTCATCTGAAAAACTAGAACAATGCGACTGTCGTCAATAAACCCGCCGCATAGTCCCACAACGGGTAGATGCCATCACTCTGCATATGTATGGGTAGGGGATAACGTTTGTGAAGTTTAGTGGTGATCGGATAAGGTTCGTTTTTCTATCCAAGATGGCTGCCAAACCACGTGACCTATGACATCATTTTCAAACTATATGCAACAGTGCTGTTAGATGATATTTCTAAAATTTCGCATCTATCGGGTGGAGGTTTCAGAGATATAATTATTAAATATTTTCCTTCAATCCAATATGCCTGCCAACCCATGGGACCTATGATGTCATAAATTTAATATTTCAATAAAAATGGGTCATAGATCATGTGCACGCAATTTCAGATTTTTCGGATAACGAGTTAGATTAAAACATTTTTGGCTGGTATACCACTTCACCTATGATGTCATCATGATCATGCTTTTGTCCCCCATTGGAGTACTTGACAATGTGCCAAGTTTAAAATTTTTCCATTTAGCGGTTTCCGAGAAATATCTATCTATAATTCCAGTAATCTCTGTATGTGTGTTTGTTTGTTTGTTTGTTTGTCTGTGACCGCTGTTTCTCGACAACCACGGGTCCGATATACTTTAAACTGGCCAGGTATATTGCTGGGGACCCGAGGATGTGCCTTTTCAAGGTTTCATATTAATCGGACAATTACTTACCGAGCTATGTCCAAAAAACGATTCAACCAATCAGAGAGCAGCGAGCTATCGCGTGTGCCGAACGTGGCGAACACACTCTGCCTCGGACGGCACATTTGAGAGCGTATTCATTTATTTCACGTTGGCAAACTATGTTGCCGCTATGTTGGCGTTAAACTATGTTTTAAAACTAATTAAAACCATTTCATGTAAATAGAGGGGGGGGGGGGGGGGGGGATTGTCACTGTACTCGCAAGCCGTTCGCCGTTCGCTTTGGCGTTGCGAATGGACCAAAACATTTCATGGACCAAACCATTTCATGTAAAGCGTTCGCCGTTCGCTTTGGCGTTGCGAATGGACCAAAACATTTCATGGACCAAACCATTTCATGTAAATAGAGGGGGGGGGATATAATTTTAGATATATATATAGTACGGGCATGCCCTAGTATTTTTAATTTTGATAAATTTACATATTGGAAGGAAATAAAACGAACGAAGGATAACAAAGGAAGGAACAAAAGGAAATAAAACCTTTTGAATAAATTTAAGTATCATGGTGTTCTCATCTTTTGTGCATTTTATGTTGGATCAGAGATCTCTTGGGGCATTATTTTAAAAATATAGTATGTTTATGTTTTACCGTGTCGTGTCCTGCGACTCAGCACCCACCGGTGGATCGCAAACGAGAGTTTGGGAACCGCAGCATGAAACCACAGTATAGACATCGGGATGTGCAGGACCAATTACTGTATTCACAAATACCACATTACAAAAAAATATATATATATATTTTTTTTTTTTTTTTTTTTTTAATACTCTCGCGATACTGCAGAGCTAAACCTCCTGATACTGCAAGAGCGAAATCTTCTGACATTGCAACACTTCCTCACGGTGAAAGTGGAGCAGCGGGTTAATGTGTCTATTCTTCATTAAATAATAAAATACGTCACAAATTTTGAAGTAACCTGTCCAAACGTTGTCAAGGTTTAGATTACTTTCAACTGCATTGACAAAGGGCCTGTCCTTACAGATGGGAGGAAGAAGAGGCAAAACTTGGGAGTATTTGTTTATTATAGGGCCGCTGCCAAAACACACAAACAACCATCTTCCCTCTCAAGGACAATGTGGGGGTAATTGGCTCGGGGTAAAAAAAGGGGCAGGTAAAAGATAAGGTAAGATAGGGGGCAGATAGAGTTTAGGGATAGGTAGAGGAAACAGATTGATAGAAAACATTGGGATGATTTTGACCAGTGCGAGTCGGTATTTTTGGTAAGGCCTTTGTAAAAATGCCACCACGTGCAATCTCGACTGAAGGAACATCCAGTAAGAGTTCAAGATTCGTGCCCGGCCGGAACCCCACCTCTTGGTTGGTGCAAAGCAAGGCAGAGACATGTCTCCATGTGACACACGACCTTGATTTCACACAGTTCGTGCGGTTTCGGCTGTTATGGGATGCGATGTGTGCTTTGCTGATCCACAAGGCCAGAATGTACACACGTTTGAACGATTACATTCGAGATTAAAGAGAAATCCCGAGTTTTGCGTCACCAGGTGCAAGATCACGGACAGTATTTACATTTCAATGTTCCCGTGTCACCCTGTATTGTATATGCTGAATGACGTAAAAAATAACGAGTCTCCAATTAATGTGAGGAACTCGTTCCGAGAACTCTAACAATGCCCAATGTACATCCCAAAAACTCATCCCGAGGAAATTAAGGGTCGACTATGAAATATAAACGGATGGTAATTATGCATATTTAAAGCAAGGCGAAATAGTGAATTGAAACACGTGACAAATTGCATTCCTCAATATACACAGGGTGTCCCAAAAGTAGTGTAGTGATTTCGAATATTTACCTCCACCACCAAAGGTGGATGGCGGTTTTGTTTTCACCCTGTCTGTCTGTTTGTCCGTCTGTCCGGTTGTGAACAGAATATCTCAAAAAGTTGTCGACGGATTCGGAAGAAATTTGGCACAGATGTGGCGTATGTGACGAGGACGAAATGATTAGATTCTGGTGAAGATCCGGATTCGGATCCGGCTACTAGAATTTTTAAAGTGATTCTTCCCCATTGGGAGATAGGGCCAAAAACGATACATAGCGGGATATCTCAAAAAGTTGTCGACGGATTAGGACTAAATTTGCCAGAGATGTGGCGTATGTGACGAGGACAAAATGATTAGCTTTTGGTGAAGATCCGGATTCGGATCCGGCTACTAGAATTTTTAAAGTGATTCTTCCCCATTGGGAGATAGGGCCAAAAACGATACATAGCGGGATATCTCAAAAAGTTGTCGACGGATTCGGAAGAAATTTGGCAGAGATGTGGCGTATGTGACGAGGACGAAATGATTAGATTCTGGTGAAGATCCGGATTCGGATCCGGCTACTAGAATTTTTAAAGTGATTCTTCCCCATTGGGAGATAGGGCCAAAAACGATACATAGCGGGATATCTCAAAAAGTTGTCGACGGATTAGGACTAAATTTGCCAGAGATGTGGCGTATGTGACGAGGACAAAATGATTAGCTTTTGGTGAAGATCCGGATTCGGATCCGGCTACTAGAATTTTTAAAGTGATTCTTCCCCATTGGGAGATAGGGCCAAAAACGATACATAGCGGGATATCTCAAAAAGTTGTCGACGGATTCGGAAGAAATTTGGCAGAGATGTGGCGTATGTGACGAGGACGAAATGATTAGATTCTGGTGAAGATCCGGATTCGGATCCGGCTACTAGAATTTTTAAAGTGATTCTTCCCCATTGGGAGATAGGGCCAAAAACGATACATAGCGGGATATCTCAAAAAGTTGTCGACGGATTAGGACTAAATTTGCCAGAGATGTGGCGTATGTGACGAGGACAAAATGATTAGCTTTTGGTGAAGATCCGGATTCGGATCCGGCTACTAGAATTTTTAAAGTGATTCTTCCCCATTGGGAGATAGGGCCAAAAACGATACATAGCGGGATATCTCAAAAAGTTGTCGACGGATTCGGAAGAAATTTGGCAGAGATGTGGCGTATGTGACGAGGACGAAATGATTAGATTTTTTGGTGAAGATCCGGATTCGGATCCGGCTACGAGAATTTTTTAAGTGATTCTTCACCATTGGGAGATGGTGCCAAAAACGATACATAGCGGGATATCTCAAAAAGTTGTGGACGGATTTGGACGAAACTTGGTGGCCCGTTTGGGTGTCTGACAAGGACATATAGATTCGATTTTGGTAAAGATCTGAATATGGATTCGGATAGGAGAATTTTCTAATTTCTTAAGTGATTCTTCACCATTGGGAGATCGGGCCAAAAACGACACATAGCAGCATATCTCAAAAAAGTTATGGATGGATTTGGACGAAACTTGGTGGACAGGTTGGATGTCTGAAGAGGAAGAATCGATTCAAATTTGGTGAAGAGGCAGATCCGGATCCCGCTAGTATAATTTTTTAAGTGATTCTTCACCATTGGGAGATCGGGCCAAAAACGACACATAGCAGCATATCTCAACAAAGTTATGGATGGATTTGGACGAAAATTGGTGGACAGGTTGGATGTCTGAAGAGGAAGAATCGATTCAAATTTGGTGAAGAGGCAGATCCGGATCCCGCTTGTATAATTTTTTAAGTGATTCTTCACCAATGACTGATATGGCCAACCAGGAGGAGGTATGCTCTCCACTGAGTGTTGTTCTAGTTTGTAAATGCTAATGCCTGACGATGTGATTTTTTTCCCCCCAGATCGATGCTCTAACCCTGGAGAGATTTACCAGGAAAGATGGACAGATCAAGAACATGCTGCAAATGTTGAACTCCACTTTACAAATGGAAATCAATTTGTTCAAGCGCAGCGAACCCACAGACAGATCATTGCACTACTTTTGGGACACGCTGTACTTGTGAATGTTTTTGGTGAAAAAAAAGTTGCAGCTTGTTTAGCTTCATATTTTCAGAAGAAAATTTTGTTCCCAATAATAAAACGATTTCACTCATTATGTAAACTTTTCGGGGTTTAAGAGAGAACTCTGAACCCACGGTAACGTTCCAAAATATGAATCAAGTCATCACGCATGCATCATGGAACATCGGATGCCTGCCCTTTGGGACTGAGTGAAGGCAGGTAAAGCAAGGAAAACTCGACATCAATCATGGCTATGATAGCATTGCTAAGCCTACCATGAGAGTGACCTTGAATATCTCAGCGATACCAAACCTTCCAAATGCAATCCATCGTGACAAAAACGCCCAACAATCCTTTCTCACCTGGATCAAGGAAGCAATGGTTTCCTGGAATTTTTATTTAAAAAACAGATGTAAAAGCTCATGGAACAGCGGAACGGCAGAGGAATGAGGGTTCGCACCGTGATCGGCAGCTTTATGTGACAATGCTACAATTTTACAACATTTGCTCTCTTTTAAGGTCGCTGAGGAATAATTTGTTAACCATTGCTAGGTAACTTTTGCGTGGAACGCTGTTTGGCAAACAGCCATATATTGTGATTGGACACATGACAAACACAGGAGGTTGAGAAAATAACGAGTATTTTTACGTATATGGCTGATGGGTAATTTGGTTTAGTTACCCTGCTCACAAGAGGCAAACATAGGGGCAGCCCTCCAGTCGACCCCTCAGGGCCCAATTTTTTTTAATGCTGTGAAAAACTTTGGTACAACATGGGTGTTAAAAGTTGTGGTCAAGTTTCATCAGAATTGCGTGTGTATATTCTGAGAAAAAAAGCAAATAACTATTTTGGGTGGTCAAACCTGGACACACTTTGCCCCAGCAGACCACTTCAAACTTCGATTTTCCTAGTGCCGTGAACAAACTTTGGTACATCATGGGTGATGATGGTTGTGGTCAAGTTTCCTCGAAATATTGTGTGTAGTTTCAGAGAAAAAAGCAAATTCATATTTTTTTTTGGACGAGGGGGGGGGGGGGGTGGGGGGGGAGTTCATACCTAGATCCACTTTGACCACCAGTAGACCCTCTTGGACCCTCTTTTTTTTTTTTTACAAACTTTAGTCACAACACAACAAATATCATATGTGACAAATTTGGTCGCAATCACATCAGCGGTTTCGGAGAAGTTTCAATTGTTTACAGATGGACGGACGGACTGACGATGCGCCATCGCATAAGCTCCCCTGAACTTCGTTCCAGGTGAGCTAAAAAGCAGGGTGAAGCAAATTGGTTCACACTCTGTCTGTTTGTCTCTCTACAGCCATGATTGAGGAACTACAGGGTGTTCTAAAAAGACCCAGACAACTTTGGTTGTCGATATATTTAGAACCACAAATGATACAACGATACTCTTGTATATCATATGTGGGGTCAAACCTCGTATAAACGCTGTTTTTGATACAAAAACTCAAAGTTTTATGCAAACCATCAATAAACTTCAATGTGAGCTCCCTTCGTCGCATACAAGACATCAAGGTAGTACACGAGTTCTTGGCATGTTCGGCTCAGCATGTTTGTGTCCACCAGTGTGCATGCAGCTGCGATCCGAGAATGAACATCCTACAAGATTTCCACCTCGGTGTTGCAGACAACATATTTGACAAATCCCCACAGGAAAAAAAAAAAAAAAATCAATGGGTTTTATGTGTGGTGATCGTGGGGGGCAGACGGTTGGTCCGCCGCGGCCAATCAAGCGACCTGGTAATTTTTCATTCAGGATGGCTTGAACGACTGAGGCCTATAGAGGGAGTGGAGGCGAGGCGAGGGGGAGGTGGGGGGAGGGGAGGGGTGGGGGAAGGGCAGGGGTGCTGTCCTGTTCAAAAAAGATATCGAGTTGCAGATCTTCAATCAATGGGAAGGCAAATCCTTCAAATGTGTTCATGTAAATTGTTGAGGTCACTGCATCCTCCACAAAGAAAAATGGACCCATCAAGCGGTCATGGAGAAGGCCACACCACACATCGACCTTTGGACTGCCGCGTATGTGTTCAATGATCACGTGGGGGTTTTCAGAGCCCCAGATCCTCACATTGTGCCGGTTAACCTTCTCCAATACATGAAAGCAAGCTTCGTCTGTGAAAAGGACCTTTTTCAGGAAGTCTTCATCATCCTCTATGCGAATGAGCATTTCCAAGGCAAAAGTAACTCTATAACGCAAACGTTTATGTAACTCTGCCCATTTTAATGAAATATGACGCTCTTTGTGGCTGAGTGGCGATGTAACTCCACCCATTTAAATGAAATATGATGCACTTGTTGGCCGAGTAGTGATGTAACTCCACCCATTTTGATAAAGCATGACGCATTTTTGGCCGAGTCGTGATGCAATTCCGCCCATTTGGATGAAATATGACGAACATATTGGCCTTGTTGGGAAAGTTACTGTTGCAAACCTTAGGTGTTGTTGGAGAAATAGCATCGGATGTATTCCATGTAACCGCTTTCCACCTATCCCAAGGGAACAAAAATGGCCAACCCATTCCACCACTCCAAAGGGGTTCGCTACACCGCTAAGGTGGGCATGCGGAGGGGTATTACCTGTTGTAATATTGCACGTTAAAGACTGACCAACAGTGTCGCATTGCCCTCAAATCACATTTTGATCCAACTTTGGACCAAATTGACCTATACACAGTTGGACCCCGCTATTCGCGGGGGATACGTTCCTGGAAAGTGCTGCGAACTACGAAACCGCGAATTACAGTGCATTGTTTCAATGGAAAAGGGGGGGATGGGTTCCCAAGTCGCAAAAATCCACGAATGTAGAGGAAAAAAAACCCACGAATGGCAAGGCTAAATCCACGAATGTTGAGGCAAATCCCACAAATGCCGGCGCAGATCATATGGTAGATACGATGAAGTGTTTTCATTCTGTCCGGCAACTCGCGAGGTATGCCGTATTAAGCAGCTGGGGGCAGGAGGGGGGTGTGGGGAGGGGGAGGGGAGGGACATCCCGCGAAGCTGCTCATAGTGCGGCTACATTATGTATGTTTATGCAGCCGCTAAAGCCGTGAAACGCAAAGCACAGCGCCACGAAAGTATAAGCAAGTCTTGCTCGTGGCTCGTAAACGATATTTTTTTTGCATATGTCCAGCTGCTTTGTGTGTGGCTGGTGAAAGATGTGTTTTATAACCGTGTCATGCTTGCGGCTTGTGAAAAAAAAAACATTTTGTGCCCGCGAACCATGAATTCACGGGACACATGGCCGTGAGTAGAGAAGCAGGTCGCATTTTATCAACCTCAAATATGTGGAAAACGCCAATAGCGGGACCCCAAATAGTGGTGTCCGACAGTATATTATTTTGGTCTTAAAGGAAAGCTGATAAGCAGTCCGATCCATGGATATGCATTTATTTACAGCAGGACTACATTATGTACCATTTGGAATGGTGTTTCATAGACAACAATGTGTTTGCTGGCCTTCGGATGGACGGTAAACGGGGTGACGCGTCTGCCAGAATGAGTCGGTGGATGTTAAAAATCCCATGGTGTCCTCTGCGAAGATTAGGCGAACTATCATCGGCATCATTAACAAATTACAAATTCCTGCCCTTACTACTGACTGAAAGATGAAAAACTGCCCAGTATAACCTTTGCCAAGAAACCGCTTCAGCCGAACAAACGCTCTGTGTCAGGTCTCTGCGACGGTCACCTCTGCTGACCTTTGATCCAAGGAAAAAGAAACATTTTCGATCCATTTTGTCCAGATTTCCCCAGTTATCAAGGCCATGGTATGCAGCAATTATTTTATCATTTCCCAACATTACAGAAATAAATGAATAAAACCATCAATGTGGGCCCACAAGAACAATTGGAGATATTTAGTGTTAAAACAGGTTCATTGCGCTACTGTTCACAGCGTCATGGGTTCCACTGTGTAAGAATTACACCAACAAACTCCAAGAGGTTCAACAGTTTCACTACGAAGGGCCAGGCGATACAAGACAGGCAGTATGATTTTCATAAAAGCCCTCGCTGGGAAGCCCAATAGTGGAAAAATGACGTTTTCACGGTACGGCACAAAGTACTTGAAGATTCAGCAAACGGTAAGACCGTGTACCTTTGGCTGTTTTGGTCACAGCAGGGTAAACACAACTACTGGCTTACAGCTTTGTCTAAACAATATCCTTGATTAGTTTCACTAAACGAAAGATCTTCCACGAACAGGGTCTGGCGAAAAAGAGAAAGGCTATATTTTACATCATCACTCTCCAACTCGTCCTCAGATAGCAATCAAAAAGTGCATCATAATGAGGATCTCAAAATGCGAACAACGCTGCACAAAAATAAAGCAAAGCACCTATACACAGTTGGACCTTCAAGAGAGGTTTACCTTCAAGAGAGGTAAACATGGACGGTTCACCAAAATAAATACACAAGACCTTTTTTACTGGTTCAAACGTTAACCTCCCCCTCCTGCCCCCACCCCACAAATAAAAAACAACCTTTGATGGCCATTTGTTATCAATTCATTTATGATTATATATATATATGTGACAATCCAATGAGATATCAGGAAAACAACTGGTACATTTGCATTCTGATGGCAAAAAATGGGAAATTAATACAATCTTGGAAACCCACCCTCTGCCCGATCCCTCATCCCCAAAAACTCGAACAGCTTGCAAAAATAATTTACAATTAGGAGCACATAATGAAAAGGACCTGCCAGGATTAGGTGCACATAATGAAAGGAGGCTGCCAGGATGGCCTTGAGGTACTCACACTCACCTTTGAGCTGCCTCGCCTGGGTTTGAATCCCGACCCAGCTATAAACTGTCATCACGGTGTTTCATTGGCAACAATATGTGCGCTGGCCTTCGGATGGTCGGTAAACGGGGTGACGCGTCTACCAGAATGAGTCAAACAACAACAACAACAACATGCATTTTAAAAGGCCATTTTCCCTGCTAGAGCGGGGGGGGGGGGGGGGGGGGGTTAGCCTTGCGGTCTCCATTTTCTCCATTTTCCATTTTGCCCTATTTTCTGCATCTCTCCTTGTTAACCCCCTTGCCCGCATTTCTTCTTCCACCATCTTTAGCCAAGTCTTTCTCGGTCTTCCCCGTCTTCTACTTCCTTCTACATTCATTTCCCTCACTCTTCTCAACCAGTCACTTTCATCCTTCCTCAACACATGACCAAACCATCTCAACCTGTTCCTCTTCACAGCATCAATCACAGGCTCTATTCCCATCATCTTTCGCAATTCATCATTTGTCTTCCTCTCTCTCAACGATACTCCGCACATCCGTCGAACCATTCGCATTTCCACCCTTTCCAACCTTCGTTGCTGCTCTACGTTCATTACCCATGTCTCGCTCCCATAAATCATAACACTTCTCACACATGCAGCATACACCTTTCCCTTCAGCTTCAACGACACTCCCCTCATCATCAGCACGCCACTCAATTCCCGAAACTTCTTCCATGCACATCTCACTCGAGCAACCGTTGCCGAGTCTGATCCACCTTCTCCATTCAGCATGTCTCCGAGGTAGCAAAATGTTTTCACACCTTCCAGCTTCACACCGTCTCCAAGATCCAACTCAACATTTCCTCCATCTGCAGCTCCCTCTGTGCACACCTTACATTTGAATGTAGCTGCCACACTGGTTAATGACCCTCTCAGACCACTACATTTTTGATGAACCCACTCAGCGCACATTGTACACTGAATGGAGTTCACTCCGACACCCTTCCTACACAGCACAGGGCCACTTCCCAGTTCTTTCCACCTCACCACATGCTTTACCACTTGCCATCACCTTCGTCTTTCCGATATTCACCTTCAGACCTTTTGTCTCCATACATTCCTTCCACGTGTTCATCTTTTCCTTCAGTCCATCCATACTTTCCGCAATCAACACCAGATCATCTGCATACAACAACTCCCACGGTAAACCCTCCTTTACATTCTGAGCCAGCACCTCCATCACAGCTACAAATAGTAGTGGACTTAGTACCGACCCCTGATGCACTCCCACCTTCACCTCAAACTCACCACCGTTCCCGTCCTTCGTCCTTACAGCTGTGCGCGCTCTTTTGTACATTGCCATCACTACTCTGATCAACCATTCCTCCACTCCTAACTTCCTCAATGCCCATGTCAATACTTTGCGTGGAACCCGATCGAATGCTTTCTCCAGATCAACAAACCCAAGAAACAACTTCTTCCTCTTCTCCATGTACTTCTCCTGCAACTGCCTCACAATGAAAAGCGCGTCTGTCGTTCCTCTTCCTGGCATAAATCCAAACTGCATTTCGTCGATCTTCACTTTCTTCCTTATCCTCCTCTCCAACACCCTTTCCAATACCTTCATTCCATGCTCCAATAACTCTGCCGGAATGAGTCGGTGGATGTTAAAAACCCCATGGTGTCCTCTGCGAAAATTAGGCGAACTATCATCGGCATCATTAACAAATTCCAAATTCCTGCCCTTACTACTGACTGAAAGATGAAAAACTGCCCAGTATAACCTTTGCCAAGAAACCGCTTCAGCCAAACAAACGCTCTGTGTCAGAGAATGGTATATCGGATAGGAACCACCTATAGAGGCCATTTTCCCCACAGATCAGGTCCCCTTTTTTCGGGCACCTTGGTCCCCTTTCTTTAGCAATGTTTTATGGCCGGATACCCTTCCTGCCGCCAACCCTATTGGTCGTCTCTTGCGACACACAGGGAACAACGAGTGAACTGGTACTCAATTTGCTGACCTCAGAAGGATGACAGGCTGAGTCAACCCCCCTGGTGTTAATTCAGCGATCGACCGGGATTCGAAACCAGGATCCTAGGATCCCAAGCCGGCACCCTAACCGCTAAGCCAACACCAGGCTGGCTGGTATATCGGATAGGAATGTATATAAATGGGTGGAATTTTTGCAGCACGAAGCATGCCTTCCCTGCCCCTTCCTACACTCACCCATATCCCACACACTTGCGTTCCTCTCTTCCCATTCATCCCATCTCCTCCAATGAATGAATGAATGAATGGATGGATTGAATGAATGAATAATAATAATAATACATTTATTTTATATAGCGCTTTTCAAGAAGCCCAAAGACGCTTTGACAGAGTACAAAAAACAAGTGCAAAAAGACAAAAATCAATGATTGATTTTTTGATTTGATTGATTCAATGAGATTGATTGAATAAATATTGATTCCATTTCCTTCCCCTTTCATTTTCTCAAATCACTCACCCTCACACCTCACAGGGCTCTCACCCTCACGCCACTCCCCACAAATAAATTGAGATGCGCATTGGCTTTCATTCTGCACCAGTTGGAAAAGAGGAAAAAGGGAACTAAAAATTACAAATTCATCGATAGACTGTCGATTTTGGAGGCCAGACACATTATCTGATCATTCTTTTATATGCATGGCTGACTATTAAAATGGTACAATATAAAGTAAAACTCGACCCACACTTACGAGTGACAAGCTGTTTCTGCAACGCAAACAAATCCGGCATAAGATGCGGATGCATGGGGCTGTAGACTGTTAAACTTTCACAAAGGTCAAAATGAATACTGGCAGTGACAGCAGACATGGAAGATCATACGAAAGATAAAGCAAAGACATTTTCCTTTCCTGATTAGTCAGCTCTGGCCTTTGATGGTGCAAGATTGCAAGGGAGGTGGGGGAATAGGCAGAGGAGACGACATAGTCCGGAGAGGCCCAGAGAGGCTTTGACGGCCTGTGAATTCACACGGCAGAGATCAATTTTTACAACAAGAGCTTGCGTTACATTCGACATCACTGTGTTGTGGACAGTACCAGGTTTCACAGGCCCCTTGACCTCACACAGATTCTGACTTTCATGGTGTTTCGTGATGATTTCAACTCTCGGCGATCGAAACTCAATTTGTTCATCGCGTAAAAAAAATTTCTAAAGGTGTATTTGTGAGCATGAGTTCGGGATAGAGGAGGGGGTGAAGAGGGAGGGACAGTAAATAGACAGCAACAGCAACAGCTGTAGCAAATGTTTGAATTAAGATTTCTGTGAAGCTGCAGGTAAGAGAATCTGGTGACCCCACATTGCAATCTGATATCACCAACAACAATTTCCAACAGTCTGGAAAGCTAAGAGGGACTTGTAAACTCGGAACATGACAGTTAAATTGGTACACGGCATAACATTGCCCTTGAGTTTTGTGCAATTGATGCAATCGCTCTCCCGTAATTTGTGTGCATAATTAAATAATATTTCAGGAAATCTAATCCAGAAAGGAATCGTTTTTGCCCTCATTGCGTTTGCTTTATTTGACAGAACTTATCCCTCTGAAAGCGTTTGTGAAGTAATAGGGAGGTATGTGGACGTCATTCCTTTCCGTTGCACTATCGTGACACGAGAATGACGCACAGTATAAATTCCAGTATATAGGATTATACGCAAGTTACGATTTACAGACACGCTTCTCCATCCACTTGTGTGTGCATGTAAATAATGGTACATGTGTCATGTACCTTTTAAGTCAAAAGCCTAAACATGAATGGTACGTGTAGAAATGGCAATTTGTTAATAGACATCACTGCTGTCCATTAAAATTGGCCCGTTTCCCATTCGCAATACCTCCTTCCTCCGGCAGAGGTCGGTTGTTAAACCACTTGCACTGTGTCCAAGTGCATCGGGAAAATCACAAGGCATCTCCTCACCATTGTGGAGGAATAGGGATTTATTTATTTAATTCCCTCACTTGACACGAGGTACACCAAGCATGAATGCAAAATTTGTTGCAGATCAGCCAAGACGTTTTGGATTCCATAAGAAACAGACATACAGATCCACATACATTCTCTTATTTTAGTTAGATCAATGAGTACAGTCTCAGAAAGCCGTTACAGTGGAAACATTGGGGGAAAGGCCAGGTCATTACGAGCCCATCCCAACATCTCTACCCATCTCTCTCTACCCATCTCTACCCATCTACATCTCTACCCAAGATGTGGTGTCTACAAACGTGCACTTTTTAATGCTTAGCGATGGAATACAAGCGAGAGCGAGATGTGCATGGAGACGCAGTATTGGGCAATGCTCCTTGAAGTTGAGACGAGAACTGCCAGGAATAACTGGGTGCCCGGTGGGAAGCGTTTCAGGATATCATCAGTAGCACGAGGACCGTCGCCAGAAGACTAATGATCAACATAGTCGATGGAAAGTGTACATTTGCCATACTTACTGCAGCAGGACTCCCGATTATACACCCAGCACACCCGCTCAAAACAGAACTACGGTACTCAGTCTCAGAGGGCCCCGTGGCACTATGGGGCAATTGGCTGGCCAAGTTATTACGCCTGGCAGCAACACCTGCAGCTAAAACTGCCTTTGTGGCACACGTTTATCAAAAACCTCTCAGAAGCGACCTCTGCCTGACAGCACGACCTTCCCTGCATCAACTACTGTGGCTTATTGCAAAAGAAGACCACATTGCGTTAAGTGAAGCTCAAAGATTATGAATTCCTCGAGTTGCAGGCAGAGCCATGGCCAAATGTGAATGCAATTGCCACTTCCTTGCCTCCGAGCATTGCAGGTTTAATACGGGGCAAATTTAAATCGTCCCCCAAAAAACATCATGGAAGATGACTCACCAGTGTGTACTTCTTGTTTGCAAAAATAAAACAAAACAAAGCATAAAGAACTAAAACCAATAAACTTAAAGCCATGCTTGCCAAGTGAGATTACATTCTCAGCACAGGTGCATTCAAAAGGAGACGAGGTAAAGCAAATTCATTTCCAAGTGAGCGTTTGCCTGCTTGGGAGCACACTGTTGACGGATGAGAACATCCATCTGTTTTGGCGACTCCCGAGCCCTACTCCTTTCGGGCACAATCCTTTTAACCCCTCGGATGGCAAAATTAACACAGCTGGTGATCGCCCCTCGATGCCGCACCGGGCGGGTAATTTATCCACAGGGAAGATTACATCCTCAAATTGCTTCATTAATCGCGACAACAAATAAATAAAACATGCACAACATGGAATAAAAACGACATTAAAGGATGGAGCAATTTTTTTAACGACTGGTGTTTACAAACATAACGAATATTAGGAAGATAAACGATATTAGCACCACGCCAGACAATGTTAGTCGTGGCCTGCACACGTGGGAAAAGCTTAAGGGTTTAAACACAAAAAGCGTTGAGGGAATAGCAATGCAAGATATTCGTCACAAAATGCAACAGTAAATAGGACGCGACCTCCAGGATGTGTTAACATGAGCCAAAGCACAGGGAAAATGGAAAACCAAATTGGAACACCTTCAGCCAAACCAATCCTGTCTAGCAGCATAAAAACGGAAAAGGAATTGGGTTAAAAAAATAACAAACGGGTAAATGTAATCGAGTGTGTGTTGTGAAACAAAACGGTGATTAATAACTCCTGACAGAGATATGTACAGAATTATGGGAAGATAACTGATGTTTTCTACTTGTAGACTTGCGACATCTCCCACCTGGCCATCGACAATGCCCTCATGTACAGCGTGTCACAGTACGTTGTAGGCTGCCACCCCGACATATTATAACTTCCTGAAGGCCTTGCGTGTGACCAGCTTCACTATGCATCTACGGTCTACTTTGGCAACTTTTTCAAAGTACCTGTGGCTTTGCTGCATCTCCCTCCCTACCACCTTCCCCCTTACCCCGCCGACCCAACTCTCGATTTTCTTTCCTCTTTGGAAAATAACATGGAGATCTTTCGGATGTATACAGTCCTGGCAAACAAATACATTCCCCTCTTGATCAAAGTCCAGCCATTTGTGCATCACAAACCATCCGGCTTTGATAACTCATCGCAAATCATATTTGGGATCAAACTTCGCTTTCTTCTGGACGACGTTGAGAAGATTACGCCACAGCGTACTTTCCTTATATATTCCACTCAAATTCCAACGTCTCGCTCCTTTCTCAACACAATGCGGACCTTGCTCATCGTACCACTGCATGGAGCTCGGATCACCACAAGGAATGCACATATAGGAAGTTGCTGAAGTTGAGCGACAATTTTTCAGTTCGTACAAGTGCCTTCGGTGGTTACTCAACTGTGGAAATTTTGTTTTGCTGGATTACTGGCCCTGGCTGTATTTTTCTTCTCCAGAGGCAATTTCCTTATGCTCTTGGCGATTGGCTGGCACGAGCCGGGAAATACATTTACAACCTCAGGAGAAGAGTAAAATTTTGTTAAAAAGCCACTGGCAACATATAAATAAAGAACCTACAACACTGACAGATTATTCTGGAGCGCACCACCATTGCATGAACCAAAGCCATATTCTTGACTGATCAGTGAGTTGGCTGGTAAGGAGAACAGCCTTACAATCCATTCACACAACACAAAGCTGTGGAAAAGGATCAACTTGGGTGACTTTTTAAAAATAACGTTAGGAAAAGAGTATTAAAGGCAAAATTTCAGAAAGGCGTTGGGGTTGTTGTGAAAGATATCATACCTGTTCTCTGGATCATCCTCACTGTCAGCATCCTCATCAAGAACATCTGAGTTCCTGCCATTCAGCTCTTCCTCTGAAACAAAGCAATTAGCAGAGGAACGATGAGAAGGTGATAACATTGCCAAAAGGAGTTACTTGAACAGAAAAAGAACAACTTCATTCGATCAACTCTTGCAAGCCCAATTTTCAACCTCTACCATCTCATTTGTTTGACTCTTCAAATATTTGAGGTGCCCCTCCAACCCACTCTTTCCTATCCTATGAAATCTCCACACTGAGCAGCCCACTAGCAGACGTATACAGCCCTCTTATTCGCAGCAGACTCTCATTCAGGGTCCATTTCCATGAAATTGATGCAGGTGCTGGAACCTAGAAGGGCAGCTGGGTGACAGCAGACAGCTTGCCAGCACCGTTTAGGGACGGCCACCTCAGCCAAGATGAGAGTGGGTGTGTTGCAGCCCTGACCTTCCAACTGCGTGATGTAATCAGTCTCGTTTCAACCCTAAAATAACTGATTGCATATATAATAGTGTATATTAACGTCAAATTATACAAAGTAGTTAGACACCTCATCTCAACATTGCAAACTGTGTCAAACATGTACATTTTGATCATCAATTTTCCTCATCCTTCCAAATAAAATTAATTCAATGGGAAAACCCAAAATAGAAGAAACGTATGTGTGTAGGTAAGTGTGTGTGTGTGTGTGTGTGTGTGTGTGTGTGTGTGTGTGTGTGTGTGTGTGTGTGTGTGTGTGTGTGTGTGTTTGTGTGTGTAGTAGTGGCCAAAAATATTGGCAGCCTTGCACTTTTTTCCAAGAACTCACAATTTTCTCGAAAAATAAGTTGAAATTGACGAAAGTATTTGGTCTCCACAATTTTTTTATTTCACTGTTGATATTAAAGAACCTTTGTTTTTGATTCAGAACTTAATATATCCTTTTAAATCAGAAAATAAAAAGAAATGGCATTGACAAAATTATTGACAGCCCAGAATTAATATTTGGTAGCACAGACCTTGGACAAAATACCTGCAGGAAAGCGCTTCCTATAGCCATGAATGAGCTTCCTACACCTCTCCACTGGCAGTTTGGCCCTCTCTTCGTGTGCAAACTGCTCCAGTTCTCCCAGATTTTAAGGGTGCGTTCTCCCAACTGCTGTTTTCAGATCTCCCCACGGGTGTTCAATGGGATTTAGATCTGGACTCATATCTGGCCACTTCAGAACAGTCCAGCGTTTTCTCAAGAACCATTCCTGGTTGATTTTTGAAGTGTGTTTGGGGTCATTGTCCTGCTGCAAGACCCATGACCTTCGACGGAGACCGAGCTTTCTGACACTGGGTTGAACATTGCGCTCCAAAATGCCTTAGTAATCTCCTGATTTAATGATGCCATGCACACATTCAAGGCACCCACTGACAGAGGCAGCACAGCAACCCCAAAACATGACAGAACCTCCTGCATGTTTGACTGTGAGGAAAGTGTTCTTTTCTTTGAAGGCTTCATTTTGTTTTCTGTAAACATATTCCTCTTCCCTCAGATCGGCAGTCTGCAGCCTCCTCACTCTCTGAAGACTTGGACAAAATCACAGACTGGTCAAACATGTGGAACATGTCTTTCAATCCTGACAAATCTCACACTCTTACTATGTCTCTCCGAAAAGATCGACTGGACAACCCTCCCATCTACTTTCTCAACAATCCTCTCCAAGAAGTTCTGTCGCTCAAGCTTTTGGGTCTCACCATCTGCCATGATCTTTCTTGGGAAAACCACATTTCCAAGCTGGCCTCCAAAGCCAGTCGCCGACTGGGCATCCTCCGTCGTGCGAAGTCCTTCCTAGGCACACCTGAGCTCCTCACCACATACAAGGCTTTCATCCGCAGCTCAATGGAATACTGTTCTCCCCTATGGGCTGGTGCTCCTGCCTCACACCTGGCTCGGCTTCACGCTGTTGAATCCAAAGCTTTCAGAATCATTGGAATCTCCCGCGATGAAGCTATCTCTGAGGGCCTTTCACTCACTCACCGCAGGCAGGTAGGTGGTCTTTCTGTCTTCTACCGACTCCTCTCCGGCCTTGCTCCCCCAGCTCTCTCTGTGCTCTGTCCCCCAAATATTCCTACAGGTCGCACAAGATCTGCCAGCCACCCTCTGATGGTTAAACTGCCGAAATCTCGGCTCTCTGCTCACCTTCACTCTTTCATTCCTCTTTTCTCCCGCCTCTGGAACAAACTCCCACACTCACTTCAATCACACTCCTCCCTCCAGGTCTTCAAAACAGCTGTTCACCACCATCTCTTATCTTCCCCCATCCAAAACCTTGATCTTTTCTACCCCCACTAATTCACCCCAGATCCACCTTGTTTGAAATTCCAACTTCTTTCCTGGAAGTCTTGGCAGTGTCCATATGTTTTATACCTCTCCCACCCCCCCCCCCTTCCCATGCCTTCCCCCCAAAGCCCTCTCCCTCCCACAGTTCTCTCGATGTCCCCATGTCTCTCGGTCCCTGCTCTCAAATGTTGTGTTTGTGTCTTTCCCCCTCTCTCCCCATCTTGTCTACCGCTCCCGATGTTATTTGTTTTGTGTGTCTGTTTGTCTTTCTGTGTGATTAATGTTCGCTCTTTCACGAGCCTCGATCTTGTATACAAAAAAAAACAAAAAAAAAACAACAAAAAAAAAAACATAGAGATGATGTGGTTTCCAAAAAAGCTCTAATTTGGTCTCATCTGTCGACAGTACATTCTCCCAGAAGGATTTTGGCTTGTTCAGGTGTGTTTTGGAAAACTCCAATCGGGCTTTCTTATGTCTCTCTCTCAGTCCTGGGTCTCCTACCATAGAATCCCCTTTCATTGAGTTGGCAAAGGATGGTGTGAGTTAAACTGTTGTACCTTGTGTCTGAAGGTCAGCTTGAATCTGTTTGGCAGTTGATCACGGTGCTTTCTCCACCATTCAACCAATCCATCGCTGTAATCTTTGATCAGGTTTTCTCTTGCGGACACGTCCAGAGAGGTTGGCTACAGTGTCATGGGCCTTAAACTTCCTGATAACATTGCGTACGGTGGCACAGGAGCATGAAGGTCTCTGGAGATGGACTTGTAGCATTGAGATTGTCCATGCTTGGATACAATCTTGTTTCTGACCTCTCAGACAATTCTCTGGTTTTCTTTCTTTTCTCCATTCTCATTGCGGTACACACAGTGACACAAACCAGCAGAATGACTTATTTTCTCTATTCAAACTGGTTGAATGAGTGATTTTTATATTGCAGGCACTTGCAACTCACCACGGGTGAGTTCAATTCCAAAGTAAAGGAGAATCACCTGCTTGAAATGTAATTATTTCTAACAACTTCTAAAAAGTGTCAATAATATTGTCTGGGCCACTTTAGGATTTCTGTGTAGAATAAGCTAAGATTTAGTCGTTTTTTTCAGCTTTTTTTGTTTTGTTCCACTGCAAACCAAAGAAACATACGTGGAGACCAAAATATTTTTGAATTTCAACATTTTTCAGGAAGAAATGGTGCATTATTTGAAAAAAAAGTGCAAGGATGCCAATATTTTTGGCCACGACTGTATATAATATATAAATATATATGAAAAGAATCTTCTTCATACACATATCTTCTTCATATATATATATATATACACACATACACACATACATACACAATGTATACAGTATATAACAACTTGAACAGTATTACAGGTCAAGGATTATTGCAAATTTGATAAAGGATTTTTAATGATACAAATCGATTGCTATGCAGTCACAGCTGCCACCACCCTGCCCAGAGAAAAGCTGAATCAACTGTGACGTCATTTGAGAACTTGAATTGATAAAGTGGTGTTAAAAATACAATGGGGCGGCTGACTGATGAGTCCGTTTGGATGGTTTTAAACAAAGGTCGTTAAAAAAAAACACCCGTCCCCCAAAACTTCCATGAGCCCTTACAATGGGACAACTATTTTCCCATGAACCGTGGTAAAATTGCCTGAAGTATGTTGGTGTAACGTTATTGCTCATCATGATGTCACATTATTATGATGTAATTACGCTGATCTACTTTCAAACATGATGCAGCTTCAAGAGCAAAGCGTATACCGATCAGTTCTAATAAAATAAACTTAAACGAGCAAGTTAGTGTTATTTGGTAATTAATTTCCACAATAATGTGCATTCACCAAATTACACGAGAAAATCCTAATTATTATTCTCCTCAAATGAGAAAAGGAAAGATGCCAGTTTGGATTTTTACAACGCTGTAGCAGGAAGCATTCACAAATCGGTATACAACCATGCTCTGGCTTTTCTATTCAGTAAAATCTTTACTTCAAGATGACTTCCTGATGCATTGAGGTGTTTTTGTTATAATTGCCCATAAAAGCAATAATTAGAACTGGAGTAAAGTAAATGACATGGCATTGTGAATACCCATGCTGTCTCCTGCCCCCCACCCCCCAAAAGAAAGTTGAAAGATTGCAAAAAGTTACACGAGGAATGACGCAATATCAAATTTAGAGTTAAAAAAATTTCCCCCGTTTTGACCCTTGTGACCCAAAAGTCCCCACCTCCTGCGGCATCAAACCAAGGTAAACTTGGGAGAAAAAAAAATCATATATTTCACGTGGCATCCAATGTGGGTTGCACATACAAAGTTTCATTTTAAAAATGCTTTAAAATGTGCCCCAAATTGCATTTTGGGTATTTGACCCTTTAACGCTGCCCAAGGCGGTGCCACCAAAAATGATGCTGCTCTTGCACCGTCTTGCCATGCGGCAATCATAACTACCAAGTTTGGTGAATTTCTTCCCAACCGTTTAGGCGGAGATAGCATGATGGACGGACAGACAGGAGCTGATTACCATAACCCCCCCCCTTTTTTTTTTTTTTTCAGAAAGTATGGGGTTAAAATTCCTCCAATCATTTCAGTGCTACAGATCCTAGAACACCTGTGATTACTGATTATTATTTTGGTTTCCATATTTCTCAGGTGTGCCACATCTCAACTAGCATTCATCCCGATTATATATATATATATATATATATATATATATATATATATATATATATATATATATATATATATATATATATATATATATATATATATATATATATATATATAAATGTACATTTTTTTTTTCGTTTTTTAAAAAGATGTTTAAAACCTATCTTCAGCTTACATTTTCAGGTGTTTTTGGCAGGTGTTTTCTGGTGTTATCTTCACCTTTATGACCTTTGCCAATGCAATGAAAAAATTTTCTCATAAAGAACAAGGAAACCCCTTATTGTGATTTGTAAATGTGAGGTTTTTTTTAGTCCAAAGCCCATAGTACTTACTGTTGTGTTGTCTCGCCTGGGTTCGAATCTCAGCCCAGCTGTAAACCACCATGCCGGTGTTTTGCAGGCTGGGTGAGGAGTCGATGTGTGCGCCGTCCCTGGGACGAACGTTAAATGGCATTCAGTCTGTCTGCATTAGTTCGTAGATGACAAAGATTGACAAAGATGACAAAGTGGAGATCGGTTTCTGAGGTTTGGGACATGGAATGTAGGGACAATGACAGGGAGATCAGGAGAAGTGGTGGAAGTATTGGTCAGAAGAAGAGTGGACATATGTTGTGTGCAAGAGACGAGATGGAAGGGAAGTGGTGTGAGAATGGTGAAGGGTAGGCAGGGACAGAAATACAAGTTTATGTGGCAAGGGTGCCTGGAGGGCATGAATGGTGTTGGTGTCCTGTTTTCTGAGGAGTTTGTAGACAGTGTGGTGAGTGTGACTAGAGTGAGTGATAGGTTGATGATGGTGAAAATGATGATTGGAAAGCTCTTGGTGAACGTCATCTCGGGATATGCTCCACAGGTTGGTCGAAGCGATGAAGAGAAGGACAAGTTCTGGTGTGCGATAGATAAGCTGATGGAAAACGTGAAAGATGAGGAAGTTGTTGTGGTAGAAGGAGACCTAAATGGACATGTGGGAAGGAGTATGGATGGTTTTGACGGAGTTCATGGGGGTTACGGATATGGTGTGAGAAATGGAGAAGGTGAAAGGATTTTGGAGTTTGCTGATGGAGCTGATTTGTTGATTTGTAAGACTCAGTTCCAGAAAGAGGATAATAAGCTTGTTACATACACGTCAGGTGGGTCGACGACAACCGTTGACTACCTGATGGTGCGTAGGCGAGATAGGGGGCACCTCCGGGACACAAAGGTGATCCCGGGGGAGGAGGCTGTTTCACAGCACCACTTGGTTGTCTGCGACACAAGGGTGAAAGGTGCGAGGAGAGCTCGGCGGGTGAAGTACCAACCGAGAATGAAGGTGTGGGGGTTGAAAGAGGTGACAGTAAGGGAGGCATTAAAAGAGAGGCTGAGTAGGGTAGAGGATGATGTGGTTGAGCTTGAAAGTGGTTGGATGTCAATGAAAGCTAGTCTGTTGGGAGCCGTTGGTGAGGTATGTGGATGGACAAAAGGACCACCGAGGCACTCGGAAACATGGTGGTGGGATGATGAAGTTGGAAAGAGGATTGACGAGAAGAGGAAGAAGTTCAAGGAGTGGCAGAAGGCGAAGGGTACGGGAGCAGAAACAGCAGAGCATGAAAGTTATAAGGCAGCCAGGAAGTCTGCAAAGAAAGAGGTAGCAAAGGCGCAGGAGGCATGTAGGAAAATGATCGGAGAACGCTTGGATGCGGTAGAGGGTCAGAAAGCAGTATTCAGGATTGCAAAGCAGATAGCGAAAGAGAGGTGTGATGTGATGGGGGTGAGTTGCTTGAAGGATGAAGTGGGACAAATCGTTGTCGACCCAGATGGAATTAAAGGAAGATGGAAAAGATATATGGAAATGCTGTTGAATACAGAGAATGAATGGGATGGCAATATAGAGAGTAACCCAGTATTAGGACCGGCAGAGAAGATAACTGAGAAGGAAGTTGAGGAAGCGATAAAAGCAATGAAGGGTAGAAAAGCGGGAGGGCCGACGGGAGTTGTGGGAGATATGTTGAAGGCAGCAGGAAGTTGGGGTGTGAGGAGAGAATGACAGAGATCTGTAATCTGGTGGTGAAAGAAGGCCGCATTCCAGTGGATTGGGAACTGAGTACCCTCATCCCTCTATACAAGGGGGAAAGTGACCCTCTGGAGTGTGGCTCGTACCGAGCGATAAAGTTATTGGAGCATGGAATGAAGGTATTGGAAAGGGTGTTGGAGAGGAGGATAAGGAAGAAAGTGAAGATCGACGAAATGCAGTTTGGATTTATGCCAGGAAGAGGAACGACAGACGCGCTTTTCATTGTGAGGCAGTTGCAGGAGAAGTACATGGAGAAGAGGAAGTAGTTGTTTCTTGGGTTTGTTGATCTGGAGAAAGCATTCGATAGGGTTCCACGCAAAGTATTGACATGGGCATTGAGGAAGTTAGGAGTGGAGGAATGGTTGATCAGAGTAGTGATGGCAATGTACAAAAGAGCGCGCACAGCTGTAAGGACGAAGGACGGGAACAGTGTTGAGTTTGAGGTGAAGGTGGGAGTGCATCAGGGGTCGGTACTAAGTCCACCACTATTTGTAGCTGTGATGGAGGTGCTGGCTCAGAACGTAAAGGAGGGTTTACCGTGGGAGTTGTTGTATGCAGATGATCTGGTGTTGATTGTGGAAAGTATGGATGGACTGAAAGAAAAGATGAACAAGTGGAAGGAATGTATGGAGACAAAAGGTCTGAAGGTGAATATCGGAAAGACGAAGGTGATGGCAAGTGGTAAAGCATGTGGTGAGGTGGAAAGAACTGGGAAGTGGCCCTGTGCTGTGTGCAGAAAGGGTGTCGGAGTGAACTCCATTCAATGTACAATGTGCGCTGAGTGGGTTCATCAAAAATGTAGTGGTCTGAGAGGGTCATTAACCAGTGTGGCAGCTACATTCAAATGTAAGGTGTGCACAGAGGGAGCTGCAGATGGAGGAAATGTTGAGTTGGATCTTGGAGACGGCGTGAAGCTGGAAGGTGTGAAAACATTTTGCTGCCTCGGAGACATGCTGAATGGAGAAGGTGGATCAGACTCGGCAACGGTTGCTAGAGTGAGATGTGCATGGAAGAAGTTTCGGGAACTGAGTGGCATGCTGATGATGAGGGGAGTGTCGTTGAAGCTGAAGGGAAAGGTGTATGCTGCATGTGTGAGAAGTGTTATGATTTATGGGAGCGAGACATGGGTAATGAACGAAGAGCAGCAACGAAGGTTGGAAAGTGTGGAAATGCGAATGGTTCGACGGATGTGCGGAGTGTCGTTGAGAGAGAGGAAGACAAATGATGAATTGCGAAAGATGATGGGAATAGAGCCTGTGATTGATGCTGTGAAGAGGAACAGGTTGAGATGGTTTGGTCATGTGTTGAGGAAGGATGAAAGTGACTGGTTGAGAAGAGTGAGGGAAATGAATGTAGAAGGAAGTAGAAGACGGGGAAGACCGAGAAAGACTTGGCTAAAGATGGTGGAAGAAGAAATGCGGGCAAGGGGGTTAACAAGGAGAGATATAGAAAATAGGGCAAAATGGAGAAGATTGTCATGGGGACCGCAAGGCTAACCACCGCTCTAGTCGGGAAAATGGCCTTTAAAATGCAAGTTGTTATTGTTGTATGACAAAGATCCCACGGTATACTTTGCAAAGAGAAGACGAGCTAGCACCGGCACCCTGAATAAATTACGATCAAGTGTACTGTGACTGAGTGGCGACCCGGTCAGGAATGTAACCCCCAGCCAATGAACTCCCCCTGAGCAGCCTTATGCACCCTACTCGCAGGAGCAGAATAAACTAAGTTCAAAGCACTTGGAGAAGACGTTATCCTTACCTTTTCTATTTCTTGATCATCTGACAAAGGTGTTATCATTTGCTCAGCTTCAGGCTTGGAATCTTAAAGTCGGGCAAATTTGGTCAGCGGATGAACACGTGATGGAAATTCAATGCGAACGAACAAACCATTTTGTACTCTCTCAACCGCTTCCTTTGCCAACAGACATGCAATGTTGACATGGCCAGAGAAACCAAAGCAAATATTTCTTCCCCTTCTATTATATTACTCGGTGTAATATTCTCTCCAAAGATTGGCAGAAGGGTCGGAGTTAAAGCCGGTGGTTTTCATTAAATTATCTCAAAATCAAATTATCCGACACCTTGATCATTTACTTTCCGTATTTTTTTTTGCTTATCTTCTTTTGGTCAATTTTCCTTTTTGCTGAGAATTTCGTCACAGGGAGAAAGCGTTCTCCTTTGCCAAAAGGTCAGGAAATGGCAATAGCAAGGAAAATAAGAAAAAGAAAACCAAGAAACGAACAACTGCTTTGCTTTCCGCAAGGAAGAGCCGTGCCACAGGATCGGGAGGACCAATCTCGAACCAATTATCCCCCGCAAAGAGCATGTCCATATGATTGATTTGCAGTGAGAAACCCAATGCTTGCAGACATCAGCGTCTTGATGACCATTTTTGCACCAGCCCTCCCTTTTTGCTACTCCTCTGTAGGCACTAATGAGCAAGTAGACAACAAAGAGCACCTCTTAACACTTGATAGACCAAACTTAAAGTACAAGTATTAACCATTTGATTTGATTTAAACCTCAACATTTTAATTGCACGAGACATTATACGAAGTGAAGCTTAAGAAAAAAAAAAGATTTATTTATTTAGTTATTTTAAACAAACCCCACCCATCAACCTTTTCTCCACGTTTAAACTCCCCATATCCAAAATCAAAAACTTCAATAATCGCATCACAACTAATTTTAATTGCCGAAGATGATTCCTAAACCGTTTTGTTTTGCTGGAAAAGAATAAAAAAATAGACAGATTATGTTCACCACTGCTGTAAAGAAGACACGACGAGATAATCATTATAAGTTACCCCAACCTCATTTTGCAGGAACTTGTGTGCTCGCCAAAGCCATGGCAGCAAAACTCAACTCTAAAATAGGAGACTCAACAGTTTAGATGTGAGGTGCAGGCAGAGGGAAAAATCGTTTGTGTAACTTATGCCAATGTTCTCCGAAAGAGCTCCATGTGCAGAATCCTGAGCAGCTGTGGATCGCTGGGCAAGAAACGATTAGCTTTGGCATTGTCGGCGACATGCGGTCCAACAGCCAAAGGCCATAATGAGGTCGGTGTTAAGTTTCCAGAAGGCAGATTGAGCTCACGTGCAGCATTTGGTCTACCCAAGCACACCACATGTGTTCATCATAAATACATCAAGATCATTGGAAGCACAAGCTAGGTCTATGGCTGCATCCAGTTTAACAGGCTGTGAAGAAGATTGGGAATTTTGCCATTGTGTAAAGATGATAAGAAAAAGACAGAAATAAAAACTCAAGAAAACATGCAGCACTTAAAACTTAAAAAGAGAACTGTACATTTTTGTAAGTATGAGTATACAATCAAAGTGGTTGCGTAGTACAGTAAAATAATACAAGTTGGGTCGCCCGATCAAGGTCGGGTTATTTAGACTTCAGTAAACCATCAAGAAGATTGATGTTTAAAGCTGCAGGAAAAAATAACATGAGAATGCACCATGGCAATGTTTGACGCAATGTTTGACGCAATGTTGGACGAAATGTCGTCATTTCCTTGTTTGAGGCCAGTTGCCCTCAGTCTCGTTGACTTTTTATTTTTATTTTAAGACATGCATACATACACACATACGCCTTGCTGGGGTGGGGGGTTGTGCACATGACATGGCCCCGACATGTACCCCCAGCACATGGTGGGGATTGTTCCATGGGTGTGGGTGGAATTGTACAGAAATCAAGCGCACACACGCACATACTTCAAGGTATTGACCCTGTGTATGTATCGGCCTTCCTTGGCATATAGGTCAATACTTACCCACCCCACCCCACCCCCAACCCCTCCGGGAAGTGTGGCCTTCGACTTGTACTCAGAATCGACTTATCTATGGTGGGGAAAGGGTGGTTTGGGTTCATGTCGAATGTGTTTTCTCTGAAATTTTTTTATCGTAGGTTCAAGAACCAAGTACCATTTGGGTCGAGATGCGAATGTTAATTAAAATTTTGGGTCATGGAAAAACTTTGGGAACCACAGCTCCATGTGAAAACAAACATATTGAAAAAACTATTTACATTCCTAATTTATCAAAAAGGTCGTCCCACAAAGCAATTCAAATAAAATGCACAAAACAGCTCATTCATATTCATGACCACGGAAGTACCATTGCTAGCGATGCCTTGTGACAGCATCAAGGAGGGGAATTAACATCTCTATTGTTCTGACTTGGTGACAGTTTTGCTAGCGATAGTAGTTGATTTAGCTCCGTATTATACTCCAAATCGACGTACCTGTCAATGAAGGAAAGAAAATCGGGCCAATTAGTTAATACGAATTGTACTCCACATTGACTTGTGTGGCGAAAAGTACAGTACACACAGGTACACACACTGAATAATGGCAAAAAACAAATTTTTGATGCACAACCAGCATATTGTCGTGCGACTCCGGTTAACACCAGAGACCGCGGATAGACCTGAACGGATTTATTCGGAGGCGACGACCAACACGGATTTTACTATGGTCGCACAGGAGGAAGAAGGAAAATGGAAGGCTGCGGCAAAAGCTTACCTTCAGCGCACCGACGTAGCTCCGGTCCTGTAAGGGGAATTAACTCGACACGGGCACAGGTTTGACAGGGGATGGAAAATAATACAAGGGTTTATCGAAAAGAAACGCAGGGACAGGAAAATGCAATACTATATAAAGTTCCTAGATTGGGATCCCACACAGATGGGGGGGGGGGGGGGGGGGGAGTGAACAACCAAAATAACACGTCCGTTATGTAATTGGGTACGTGGAGCTCGGTCTTATCTGTCTTGTCGTCTTCAATCTCTGGCCTGGAGGATTCTTCCGCCCGCCTCGCAAGGCCCGTTCACAGCACCGAGCCTCGCTCACGCACAAGCACCGCTCCAAGCACCACAAGGTCGATTTTCACACATGATCGATAAGCCAACTCTCAAGCCAACTCAACCAGGGCCAAGACTGTGAGCCAACGTAACCAGGGGCAGGACTCTCTCCACTCGGGATCGCACCGGGACTGCCAGGGCCAGGAATCTCCGCGCAGAGTTCCGCGCGCTCTTTTTTTATAACCTCTGGCGGTGACGTCAGCCTTGGCGCGGCACCTAACCAGAGCCTCGTAACTTCCCGCCCTTTGTCGACCCGCTTCGCGCATTCCGCGTCCATTCACACCAACCGATCACAGCCCTCCTGGGCGTGGTATAGCACGAAGCGTGTAGCGGGATCATAGCTCGTAGGTGCAGCTGGCCGCGGTCGATGCGGCGGCGCCCTGAGCCCCCCCCCCCCCCTTGCCTGTCCGTCTTCCAAAGTCATGTCAGGGAAGGGAATCATTTAATGTTGCGCTGGGGACCTAACTACGTGTCTACAGGTGTGCATTGCCATACGGGACAAAGGTTTGGCTACCAGGTGTGGACACACAGGGGCGTTATCTTTTAATCCCTACTCTATTTATCACTTGAACATCCTGGTATGCTCACAAGTATACTCTTACCCGACAAAACGCCTACACATGAAACTTATTACAGGGCAGATTCCTTACCGTGACAGACGAAGCACGTTACCGATTCAGATCTAGCTGGCTCTACATATCACTACACCACCCGACATAACAATATTGAAGGTATCTGCTCATTTCAATGAAACTGTACTATACACAGAAAATTCACAATTAAAACTTTTGAAGTTTGGAGTTTGCATGAGATCGTTTATACCCATTACATCTCCCCCTTGGTCACATATTCAGGAAGCATGGTATCAGTTTCCATTGTTATGCTGACAACACTAAGGTTTACTCGCAAACCTTACCCGATACCCACCTTGTAATTTCTCAGGTGAACAACTGTTTAGATGAGGTCAGGGCATGGATGGTTGCTGATGTTCTGCAACTCAATGGCAGCAAGACTGAGGCTATACTTATTGGTACTAATCAACTTTAAAAAAATTGGCAACAACCATATAATAATTAATGGGCTAGTTTATTCCACATTTCCTCCTTGGTGTTACATTTTGGTGTTACATTGTTACACTAATGGAGGTGTTACATTTGGTCCATTTCTTTCTTTTAAAGCCCATATCAAGAAAGTGTGTCAAACATCATTTTTCCATTTCAGAAACATTGCCAGATTGAGATCTTCCTGAAAGATGTCTGATGCAGAGAAGCTCATGCATGCTTTTATCTCTTCTGGGCTCGACTACTGTAATTCGCTCTTTGTTTGTTTACCTGCCAAATCCCGACAAAAGCTGCAATATGTTCAGAATAGTGCTGCACAGGTTTTAACTAAAACTAAGAAAATAGAGCACATCACTCCTGTTCTGGCTTCCTTGCATTGGTTGCCAGTGAAATAGTGAATTGAGCTTAAAATTTTCCTTTTGATTTTTAAGATTTTCCTTTTGGTTTTTAAGATTTCACATGGCACCAGCCCCACATATTTTGAAAGTTTACTTGGTCATGACACGCCCACACACACCATTAGGTCCAGCACTGCCAGTCTCCTATCTGTGCCCAGGACAAACCCCACATGCACCCTCAGGTCCAACACTACCGGTCTCATATCTGTGCCCAGGACTCCACACGCACACCCTTAGGTCTAGCACTGCCAGTCTCCTATCTGTGCCCAGGACAAACCCCACATGCACCCTCAGGTCCAACACTACCGGTCTCATATCTGTGCCCAAGACTCCACACGCACACCCTTAGGTCTAGCACTGCCAGTCTCCTATCTGTGCCCAGAACCCCACATGCGCAGCCTCAGGTCTAGCACTCTACCAGTCTCCTATCTGTGCCCAGGACCGATCCCACATGCACCCTTAGGTCCAAGCACTACCGGTCTCCAACCTGTGCCCAGGACCCCACAAGCACCCTTAGGTCAAGCCCTGCCATTCTTATATCTGTGCCCAGGACCCCACATGCATCCTTAGGTCTCGCACTGCCAGTGTCCAATCTGTGCCCAGGGCCCCACACGCACCATTTGGTCCAGCACTGCCGGTCTCCCATCTGGCCAAGGGCCCCACACGCAACGATAGGTCGTGCACTGCTGGTCTCCTATCTGTGCCCAGGAGTTGGCTGAACAGCATGGGGGAATGGTCCTTTTGCTCAGTTGCACCCCGCCTGTGGAATAAGCGCCCAGATTCATTACAGTTTTTAAGTCTAGGCTTAACACCCACCTTTATTGCCCTGCATTTAAGTAACCTGCTTTGCAAAAATAACTGGTCAAGGGTGTTATTATTTCCATTGTACGGAATTTGATCCTCCCTCCTCCCCCATTGTTATTTGTGTTTTATAAAATTTGATTCTGCTGTACCATGATTATTAACACATTTCTTTTTTTTCTTTTTTACGAGATCAACTGATTTTCCCTTGTTCCGTACTTTGAGACTTCTTTGTATTTGAAAAGAGCAATATAAATAAAATATATTATTACTATTATCTCATTGTCTTTGTACAAAATTAATGCGTGGATGGTGTGCATAACAATTGGTGACTCTCAAATAATTTATCCCCCTTTTGCTTACTTCACCCACGACGTAAAACCACGAGTGTGTGAACTTCATTGGGAGAGTGTTGATAAGCACCTGATGACTGCATGAGGTTGCCTTGTGGATGTTGAGCATTTTCTATGATGGGACGAATCTGCTGTGTCTCGTCATCCGAAGACAGCTGTTCATCTTCGCCATCTTCCGCTTTCTTTGCAGCCTCATCCTCATCCTCCGACATCTCGGATGATGTCACCTTTTCTTTTTTCGCGTCCTTGGTTTTCATCATTTTCTCTTTTTTGCCCTGGCCTTTCCCCTTCTTCTTGGCCAACAATTCACTCAAGCCTGTTTCTGAATTATCTCCACTCCCTAAAGGACCGTCACGAGTGCCATTATCACTTTCCTGCGAATTTCCTTCACCCTCCTCCTCGTTGCCTTCCGACTGTTTTTTCTTACTACTCTTACGATTTGCTGGTAAACTGCAGAAGCCTGCGATCTCTTTTTCCAGGTCAGAGTCAAAGTTTGATGAATCCGAGTGCACGACCGTGTTGTCATCATCATCTTGGCGTCTCCGTTTGTTGCTGGATTTCTTCACTTGCTTCCCCTTCTTCTTTGTATCTGACAAATCGGAAGATGCTCTACGTTTCCTTTTAGAGGTGAGGGAGCCACGTAAGCGTTTAATTCCACGCCGTTTAGGTTTACTGTCAGATTCCACAGAGTCTGATGAAGTGGTACAATTGTGATGAGCTTGCTTTAACACATCTGGCATCTCATCTGAATCAGATGTTTCAGCTGACGCATTTACATGACCTTTATGATTGGCGTCTGAGCCTTCAGATACAGTCTCCTGGTGTGCATTTTGTCTTTCTGGCTTTGCACTGCAGTCTGCTTTCTCATTTGTTTGGCCATTGCCAGTTTCCGATTCAGTTGTTCCATCTGCTTCATGCTCTGTGCCAGATGAACGCCGCGATCGTGCTGAAGAGCGCCGGAGAGGAGTTGTCTTCTGGCGTGGGGAAAACCGGCGGGTCTCTGATTCACAATCGCTTTCCTCCTCGACTTCGGAATTTCCTGTAGGTTTTGACTTGAATTTTGTTTTTCGTTTAACAGGAGTCTCTGCCTTGAATGTTTTAAGAACTATTGCACACTTGCTTCCATCATCTTCTCCATCGCCATTCTCCTGGCCTTCAGACAGGTTTTCTTGCATATTTAGTTTGGGTGGTATGTTTCCAGATGCTTCTTCTGTTCCTTCAACCTCTGATTCCCTCTTGGCATCTTTTTCAGCCTCCTTTTGTCTCCTTTTGGATCTTTGATCCTTACCCTTGGCCTGTTTTTTTTTATCATCAACTGCAATCAAGGCACTGCCATCAGAGATGGCACCACTGCTCTTGATGGGACAGAGAGAAACCACCAACTCCCGGCGATGTCCACTTTCTAGCGCATCCTGTGCAACAACGTCATTCTGCTGTTGAGGCTCTACGTCTTTGAGAATTTCATCTTCAAAATCATTCTCTCCGATGCTTGGTTGATCCTCGCCATTTTTGTTCCTTTCCACCACTGCTTTCTCATCTGCTTCAGATATCTCTGCAGCGACTTCTGAATATTCCATTTCCTCATTCTCACCATCACTGTCAGCATCAGTTAGCTCTTCCTTTTTGTCCGTATTTATACCCTCTTGATTCGCATGAACCTTGCCTCTCTGCTGTGGCTTCTTATTCTTGGGGGCAGAGCTTTTCTGACCATCTGATGATGTGTCTTTTTCCTTCTCTTTATCGATTTTATCCACATCATCACTCTTATTAACATCAGTTCCTTCCTCGCCATCTCGTTGCCTTAGTCTGTGCTGTCGCTTTAAACGCAACCCTCGTCGCGATTTTGCCACGTGATCAGCCTTTGATTCCTCCATACTTTCCACCTCTCCTTCTTTCTCAAATACCCCTTCACTAGTGTCTTGATCATCCTTACTATCGTTTCCCTCGTCTGTCCCTTTCTCAGACATCTCCCCAACTTTATCTTTTTGATGGCGTTCTTCCATTTCATTCACCGAGGCATTATTCTGCAAATCTTGACTATCTTGGTTTCCAAAATCGATGCGCTCTGCTTCACTTTTTTCATCTTCGGTTTTCTTATTTGGCTGCGACAGTTTTCTTTTCTTTTCCTTCTTACTCTCTGAATGGATAACATCTTTCACACCCTTCTTTGTCAATTCAGATTCACTTTTGTGCAACTGCTCAACTTCCTCGTCAATTTCTTGCATCGTATCCAAATCACCGTCTTCCATTTTTATTTTCTCTTCAATTTTCAACTTCTTTCCCTTTCTAGTTTCTTTTACAACTTCTTTTGTGTGAACCCTATTACCATCTTTGCATATTTCCTCATCATCTTCCCCATTTGTCCGCAACTTCCTTTTTTGTTTATTTTTTTCATTCACTTTCAGGTCCATCGTTTGATCCTGAGCTTCTACAAGATCTTCCAGTGGTTTGCAGTCCTCCATGTCGCTCACAGCTTTTTCTGCAAGTCTGTTACTCCTTGGGCTATCCTTCATTTTTTTCATGTCTACTTCTTGTTTCTCCTTCATGGCAGCAAAACATTTACCCTCATCAGCATTTTTCACTTTCTTGGTCTTGCTATTCTTCATCTCCACTGTCTGGCCAAGCCGTTCCTGTTCTTTAGACTTTCTGATCCGGATTTCCTCCTCAACTCGCAATTGGAGCTCTGACTGAGCTTTGCGAAGGTCTATTAGAACTGCACGGAATGCCCGCAGTCTCTGCAAACCACCGAGTGTTTTTCTGCTTCCACCACTAGTGTCAGTATGTTCTGAAGAGAGGAATGCCAGAAAACTGCCTGCCAGACGTTGACTAGCTTCTGACAACCGTCGTGCCTTTTTAAAAGCCTCTCTGGGCAATATCAAATCCTTGTAGTGATCTGCTCCACCAGAATGGTGTGGCGAAAATTTGAACAATGCCTTTTCACCTGTTGTGGCGCATTTCAGGCGCAGACCTCGATTTTCTTGCTTACTTTTGCCACCGTCCTCCTCTATATCACAGTCATTGGCATCATCTGGCCAACCTGTGCGGCCCCGGCGCTTGGAAGGGCGCCGCTTTCCTGGAGTGTCTTCCTGGCTGCGTTTGAATGCCGCTTTGCATGCCACGATGAGTGGTCGCAGGGGTTCTGGGTCGCACACGTAGCAGCGCCATTTGCGGTCCGTCTCGGATATGACCGTGTGCAACACTGCTCGACCAAAATTACGTTGTACACAGCTCCGACAAAAGGCATTGTTGCAATAATCACAACAGATGAGCTTCCCCCCTTCAGCACACCATCTACAAAATGTGAATGAGAAAGAAACAGAAGCAGGCAGCAGTGTCAGTAAGCTCATCACAATGAAATCTACCTTTGTATGATATCCGAGTCTTCAAATCAATTTCAAAATAATGCATTTTACAAACCTTTACTAAACCTGTTAGAATTGAGCAATTACACCTCAACTACTACTGCATGGTATTTTAGCAAAACACATATTTAATGCTAGGTACCTGAATCATTACAATATTGGCTTCCGTGTTATCGATGCAAAGCTCAATCATCTGATTAACTTTTTTCGTTTTCTTTTTCTGATCCAGCATTGTGTGCAATATTTAAACATATACGTGCAACATGTAATATAGGACAGTGCAATGGTGATGCACTTGCATTCAAGCTGTCTACTTTAGGTTTGATTCTCAGCCCGATGACAAATTGTTAGATTGGTGCATTCAAGAAGTAACCCAGACGAGAGAATTCATACGGCACCAGATTCCAGAGAAGCGAGTTTCCAAGGTGCTTCGCCCACACTGGATTGTTTGCATACTGATGACTACTCCCAATGTCATCGGCATGGACAGCTGTTTCTATCTCGTATAAACGTCATCATCTCTCCAATTCCCACGGCAAAAGTTATACACTTTGTTCAATTTATGCACAATGGTTGTTGCTGCAAAATGCACCGAAAACTAATCAACGAAAGCCCAGCGTAAAGCTCACATAATTGCCAGAACGAATAATAGACTTTTTGCCACTAAAATAAATATATAAAAGGTCTGTTTGTGTGCGTTGAAAATACATCTATTTTACACAATGTAAAAATTCAAAACCAATTGGTTACAAACAGTGAGAGGCAATTTCAAACAATCCAAATATTCACACCTTTTGACATTTTGTCAACACTTCAAGTCTGAGTCAATACTTGGCAGCTCCTTTGGCAGCGATTTCAGCTTCGAGGCTTCTTTGGGTATGTCTCGATCAGCTTTGCACATCTGGATTTGGAGAGTTTCTTCCATTCTTCCTTGCAGATTTGCTCAAGCTCTTGTTCAAACTGCTCAACCTGCTTTATGCCATGCCCTTCCCCAGATCTACGCCTCCTAACAATTCTATCTTGGAGTTCTGCAGACAGTTCCTTGGACTTCATGATAGACTTTCTGCTCTGGCATGCACTGTCAACTGTGGGACCTCATATAGAAATGTGTGTTTCTTTATAAATCATGTCCGATCAATTGAATTGGGCGCAGGTGGGCTCCAATCAAGTTGTAGAGACATCTCAAGAATAATCAAAGGAAATTGGATGCACCTGAGCTCAATTTGGAGTGTCATAGCAAAGGGGTTGAATACTTATTGACTCAAGACATTTCAGCTTTTCATTATTTTGTAAAAAATTAAAAACAAAAATTACACTTTGACGTTAAGGGGTTTTATGTGAAGATCAGTGACAAAAAAAAATCTCAACTTAATACGTACACATACATACATAACACACGTACACATACACTATATATATAATGTATGTGTGTACACACACACACACACACACACACACACACACACACACACACACACACACACACACACACACACACACACACACACACACACACACACACACACACACACACACATCGATACTTATGCTTTCAGATCACCAATAATGTACATACATACGTGCTTAAAAACACATACTCATATCAATTGGAAATTTAAGCCCTCATTGGATGGATCAGGAATGGATCAGGGATCAGGTCAGGGACATTGCAAGAATGGATCAGGGACACCGGTCACAACCCAGCTTGCTGTTACACATGACCTTTAAGAATAGTTCGCCACCGTCTTTCTCTCCATCATTAGCTGGCCGACCCTCTCTCGCCTGATTGCCCACGGGGCAAATGATTAAGTGAGCAATTACAAAAGCAACTGGCCCGACATGGCATGCTCCCCAAATAAAATATCCCAATGGTGTGAGTTCATCTCTTAACTTTCTAAACGATTTACTTATTCTGACTCAAAACTCAGCCCGATTGCTTGGAGGTAAATAGGAATGAAACGTGATGTGCAATAATTACAAAGGCAATGGAGCCAAGAGACAGTCAGCTTTACGAATGGATATAAAAAAAAGGGAGCAGGAAGCTGGTCTCATCCAAGAAGATGGTCTTGAAAAGGAAAAGCAATCTCCACAATGATGAAATGTGATAGATACCACTATGATACAGAAAAAAGGTATACACATTTTAATGTTCGTCGAGGAAGAGGAGCAAAATGAAATTCAGGAATAAATAGCTACACCAATGATCGGGGGGCCTGTTTTACAAACCATTAGAAAGAGAAAAAGCCTAGAAGGCACACCTCTTCTGCAAGGGAATCAATCCAAGGAGTCTTGGCATAGCAAGGCCTCTCTTTGAAAAGCAAGTCATCAATCAGAGCTCTCCGGCCGTGCGGCAGATAAGCTGAGCTCTCAGCGTGCTCGGAATGGCAAGAAGAGAAACTGTTATGTCTTGAGGCAAGATGTCACATCGAATTGTACCTCATCTGTGCCGAATTCCCTCGGCCTCTGGCCCGAGTTATGTGAAAGTAGACTGTGGAGCGAGAGTTTGTTTTTTTTCTTAACCGATCGGGAAATGAGCATCTTTTGAGTGAAAGGACTCATTTTGAGAGAGCGTCGTAACTCTATTCAACGCTGTTGGTGAGGATTTAAACACCACCAGGACTAAAAAAAAACAGAAGAAAGAAGATAGGGTTCACCACCAAACCGATTTTCCAACCACTCAATTCCCGTTCAATGGGCAATGTTCCGCCAAGCTTGCTGCAAGATTGGCAGCTATAACGTGAAATACATTACCAGGAAGAATTCACCTCCCTCGGAACAGTGAGCTGTGCCTGGGTGGCAGTAGGCGGAGGAGGGACAAGTGAGTGCAAACCCAAACTAGAGCAATGTTGCAGAAGACGAGCTGCAGTACAAGACCTTCAAATCATGCACAGATACTCAGAGCCAAACACACGTTCGTAATCACGCTGTCATGATGTGCAGTTCAAATTTGCCTGCAACAAAATACACCGACTGTCCTGTCCGACTGAAGAGTGCACAAGGTTTTTGTTTGTTTTTTCAGAGATAATGAAACACATAGTTTATACATCGTACTAAAAACTGCAATTCAAGATCATACATGACCCAAAATAAATGCTATGTTTAAAGGCGCCAGTCGATCACCGCACCTGGCACTTTCATCAAGCCAAATGCGAAAGGAGGGAGTCAAACTCGGACAAGTGAGCATTGCTCATACAAGTCAATGTCTTTCTGCAAGCTCCGACACGGTGAACTTGGCAGTCACACTTGAAGATCCGGAGCTTTCGATGGACCATCATATCATCGACGGGGCAGTTGTATATCAAGTGATGACTTTGGAGAATGATCCTTTAGGCTACAGATTAAGCCTGCTTCTTTATTAGCGAATATTTACCATGATTGCAAGTGGCTGAGCGACGAACGAAATGGCATTATTGTATGGACTCCCCCTTGCCGAAAAAATCGATACAAAGCAAATGAGCTAAACAATGTGGAGTGGGGCATGCTAGTTGGCCACAATCTGGCGCATCATTACTTGCCACCCCCCTCTCCCGAATGAGTTTTAATCCATCAGCCCAATTCCACAAACTGGCGATTGCAGCTGGGAATGGGTGGGGCGTTGGGAGTGAGTGGGGGGAGGGAAAGGAGGAACGGGAGGGAAGAATGTGTTTTTAGGTTCTTATAGTCCTTCCCATTCTTCCTTCAAATGAAGTTACAGTTTTTTCATTGAGTCATTCCATGTTCTTTTGTATGATTAAAGTTGTACCACTGTTCTCCGACATACAGTGCCTTCCGAAAGTATTTAACACCCCCCGACCTTTTTCACATTTTGTTGTGTTACAGCCTGAATTTAACATGGCTTAAATTAAGATTTTTTTGTCACTGATCAGCACATGTCAGCACATAATGTCAAGATGGAATTTGTTTCGATTTTCTTTTTTACAAAATAATTAAAAATGAAAAGCTGAAATGTCTCGAGTCAATGAGTATTCAACCCATTGAATCAAATACTTTGTCGAAGCGCCTTTCACAACGATTACAGCTTTAAATTTTGGGTATGTCTGACAGATTTGCACATCCGGATTTGGAGAGATTGTCCCATTCTTCCTTGTAGATTTGCTCAAGCTCTGTCAAGTTAGATTGGGAGCATCGGTGAACAGCAATCTTCAAGTCTTTCCACAGATTCTCAATGGGATTCAAGGATGGGCTCAAGGAATTCATGTTCTCATTCTGAAGCCATTCCTGTGTTGCTTTGGCTGTATGCTTGGGTTCATTGTCCTGTTGGAACATAAATCTTCGCCACAGTCTAAGATATTTTACACTCTGAAGCAGGTTCTCCTCAAGGATTTGCATGTATTTGGCTCCATTCATTGTTCCCTCTATCTTTACAAGTCTCCCAGTCACTGCCGCTGAAAAGCATCCCCATAGTATGATGCTGCCACCACCAAGCTTCATGGGAGAGATGGTGTTAGATGGGTGATGAGCTGTGCTCGGTTTTTGCCAGACGTAGAGCTTTGCATTCAGGCAAAAAGCTCAATTTTCGTCTCATCAGACCACAGAATCTTTTGCCTCATGCTCCGAGTCTTTCATGTTCCTTTAAGCAGTTTTTGCAAACTCCAGGCATGCTGTCATTTGCCGTTTTCTCAGGAGTGGCTTCCGTCTGGCCACTCTCCCATAAGGCTGAGATTTGTGAAGTGCTGCAGAGACTGTTCTCCTTCCAGCAGGTTCTCCCAACTCAGTCAAGGAACTCTGTAGTTTTGTCAGTGGTCATTGGGTTCTTGGTCATGTACCTGACCAATGTATCTACACATTGACCAACAATAAACGCCTTCCTAAGAAGACCGAGGATGTGGATGATGATGTCACTGGGGACTTCAAAGTAAGTAAGGAAAGAAAGAAAGAAATAAATAGAGGAAAATGACAAGCCTGGACCATCGTGTTGCACACATTATGGTGTCTTGCGTAATCACACACTGGCGTGCAATGTGTCGATGTCGACTACATTTACCACACTCCCAAAGAACCACAACAGATACTATGGAAAAAATTAAATCTGTTACTATTACCGGCTTAATGCCACTTCCATAAGACATACTTCACGATGCGACATCACTTGCAGGTTTCCTCACCAAAGTGGCAGTTTTTATGGCGAATTCTACTCTGCGAAGTATCTAACTTTGGCACAGACAAGACAGCAGCAAGCCAGCTACCTTTTGTTGAATGCCTCAAAGCAAGCTTCCATGGTCCTAAGTGGCTATTCATAGATTCTGATAGAGATTCTTTGTGATAAGAAGACCAAGTGGGAATAAAACTACTTGAAAATGAACAACTAGAAACACCGGACATCAGGTGGAAGAGTTCTGGTACTTGCAAGAAGGAAGGTGTGGTGGTGGGGGGTACACAGTATAAAACAAATGGACACGACTAGGAATTTCAAGGAAAGAAGTCGGAGATTGAAAGAGGTGCATTTTAATTTGGGGTGTATCGACGGGGGTAGAAAAGATCAAGGTGATTGATGGGGAAGATTTCTGTTGTTTCAAACTCTTCCAGGAATCCCGCCTGTTGAGGCAGCTTTCTTCCGCCAGGAAAGCATGGGAGGAGTCAATCTGTTTATATAATCCTAGCCACTTGAGGTCATTTATTAGGTGAGAGCTGATTGGTTATCCCCTCCATTCACATGTGAGAGATGTGGGTGGGTCTTTGTTATCTATATGTAATTATTTTTGAACCAACCTCACCTGCATTGTTCATCTGTGCCCTCAGCATCCTGGTCAATGTCATCACTCATGTAGTAGAGGTAGCAGGTCTGTGGGTAATGGGATGGAAGGAACAGAGGGAGCAATAAATTAAAATGCTGTGGAAGGACAGGCAAGGCAAAAAATGAGGTGATAATTGAATTTGTTGCAAACTCTTAATTGAACCTCAAATATGCACAACTGTGCCATTTGCCAAATGTTAGACGGAATATATGTTTCCTGTTTAAGGGTGATTGTCAGTTTGAACACAGAAAAAGGAATAAGGAACAGCTAAGATGGGTTATCCAAAACCGACAGGAAGCGGTGCTCTCAATTAATACATTAGTTCGAATTCTACATTCCGCCTCTACAAAGAATGCCAAATCCAATTATCCACAATGCCACCAGAATCCGTTGAAGGCAGCAAAATAATTAACCGAAAGACTAAAATGGCAGGTAAACCATCCTACAAATTAGAGTTCAAATTAGAACCCACGCAGTCTCGAGAAGCAAGGACATGGGCGGGGTCTGCGAGTGGCAAATTTCATTGGCCATAAAATTGAATTGATTGATGTAAAATGCCACAACATTTTATCCAAGTACTGCTAAACTGAAGGGTTTTGAAAGTGTGAAAGCAAGGTGATTTGTGTTCAACAGTGTTCAAGTATATAAGTCAATTGAAATAAAAGATTTGGAATATTGTAGAATATTTTTCGGAATTATACCGCCGTTGATGCAGCATCTTTTACACCACCTTATTTAACATGTTACACTAGTTCTTCGTGCCTGCTGTTTGTCCCTCATGACATCCTTATAAACAGTAAGTTTCCTGTTTGGAATGATTTTAAATTTTGTTTGACTGAGAAAAAAAATTAATACTATCTCACTCATCACTGCACATGTGCGATTGACACAAAGTACTGCTAAACTGCAGGGTAGTTTTCCGATTCATGTTCTGAATTGTGTTCAGAATATAGCCTAAAATTGAAATAAAGTTGTTCCTCTCATAAACTGATGTTTGTAGGCAGACAGACACAGACCAAGTGAACCATTTGCTCAACCACGCTTATCGGTTTGCATGTGCGGGGTAAAACGTTGCAGAATACTGTTTCCAGAGATTCATCCGATTCACATAACCACGAGTATCATCAGACGCAGTATACATCTTCATGGAACGGAGAAAACGATCAGTTTCAGCGAATTCTGTGCCAGTGAAAAAGAGGAAAGGGAGTCACACGAATGAATGCTAATCTGCTGTTAGCAGGTGTACACCTCCATCACGGCAAAGCCGCAGTCGTTCTAACAATCTAAAACACCAACCGTGGAGAACAAATGTCATGAGGCGAACCCCGACTGATGCTCTGGCAGATTGTCAAAAATCACCTTAACTGTAAATAGCATCCCAGAAGTGGAAGGAATAGACGTGACGGTTTTGTCAGAGAAAACCACCATGTGACGAGTTTGGCGAGTTTATGGGATATCATTCAAGCACGAGCACATTTCATCGAACCTTGCAATTAATTGTTTTTTGCAAGGTACACAAACTTCTACGCTCTTGGAAGAATAAGGTGACAGGACGTTGAAAGGCAATATACTTAGAATGGGGGCAATAGTTTTAGCCAAAAAAATGAATGGACTAACAGGAAAGAGAAAAGACAAGAGTGAAGAAAACACAGAAACCCTCGGGTAAGAGGCTTGGGTATGCTTTAATGGGGGGAAAAGAACATCACGAATATGGATGGGGTGATGCAGCACTTGTTGGAAGCCACAGAGAGAAAACGTGCAATTAAATGGTCTTGGGAAGGCAGTTCCACAAACGGGATAAAAGAAAAACAAAGCAGTGGAAGTGTGCAGGAAGCCTGAATTTTGGGAGTTTAACCATGGTAGGATTACTGGAAGAACACGTGCCTGAGGAGCTGGGGAGGGTCGAGGAACTAAGAGAGCAGATGGAGCTGGACCAGAGGAGTGGCGGTAACACAAGAGAGATCCACTTCCTGTGATGCAAGAGTAACATGTCTTGTGCTTAAGCCTCATCGTGGGAAATGTTAATAGACTCATTACATATAACTGAGAGCTGTAGATGCTACATAATCCAGTGGACAGATATGTTACTGGGGCACCAGCCAACAGTGGAGTGCAGTTCTGTGTTTAGCTACAGCCACAGTCTTTGGAGGCAGGGAGTAATTCTGATTTTTCAAGGAATGACTTGGAACGACGGAGGATGTTTGTCCAGTCTTGTGACTGGTTTAGGAGACCAGCTTTGCGACATAGTTGGCCCATGCGAGATCATGGCTGATGGGGAGGCCAATAAGTTACACAGACTGAACATTTTGCAGTGAGTGGCTAATCACAGAAGTAGATAGGTGGGTTCATTTGACGATACTTTAAGCATGAGACTGAAATTTAACAGGATTGCGAGACAGACACGTTTCATTTATCAGACCAGCATGCAATACATTTGTGATCAGCAGAGAATGATGCAGCTGTTTTGATGGAACAACAAGGATGGGCAAATTCAACGGAAGCCTTTTCTCATTGTGGTTAATGCATGCCATCGCACAGCACAATGGCATAACTTGTATTGTGGGTCAAGGGTGGAGTGGAGGAGGCTCAGACAAAAAAGGTTTTGTGGAATGAGTCCAAGTACACATTTGGCAGTCTGCGAGAACTGTCCAAAAGCCAATGAAGAGTCCCACATCAAAATATGAATTAAGTGGGGGACGCACTATGTGAGGAATGATGGAGGAGATCACTTCCAACCAATCAGGAGCTTGTAGCACACAGTCGAGTAAGCTTACTTTGGGCCAAGGCTACGATTTGGGCACACATCGGCCCTTAAAGATATTCGATTGCTGCACAACCAGGTTTGTTCCGTAATGTGTGGCAAAGTGTTCATGGAGCGGCAATTCTTCGCTTGTCAAACATCCGTTAAATAAACATGCCAAATTAACACAAACTCACAAAGAGCTCTCCGTTCAACTTCCACATGAAAAAACACAGTAAATTAGCAACATATCAGTCGTTCATTACCAAGAGGAAAAAACTGAAACATTACAGTATTGTTGTACAGTACATAAAGACTATGGATAGGAAGAGGGGAGGAATGTGGCAAGGAGAGTTGTTGGTAAAGTAGCAGAGAACTGGACTTGTTGGGAGCGCATGGGGCGACAACAGGAAAAGGAGGACAGTTACTCGATTTCTGGTCTATGAACACAAAGGCAGCATACATGAGCATGAACTCCCATCGTACCCAGGCCCGTGAAAGAGAAAACAGACTCAGGCTATCTAAATTACCACGAATGCCTCAGCACTGACCTTGCTTGGCTGCATTTCCACAGCACCATTTATCAGAGAGACTGGGCCTTTGGCTAAAAATTAATCGCCCTTCGAAGTCACAGTAGCCAGAGCTAATCACATCGGCACGAATTACACCGTGTTAGGGGAATTAATTTTGTCAATTTCGCTTGTATTCTGCCTGCTAGGTTTTGAGTGTGAGGTGGGGAAGTGGAAAGCTGGTAAAAGATCATGAATGCGAGTGAGAGAGAAACAGACAGGCCGATAAAGAGATGAAGGAATAATTAGATAAATTGAGATGGTAGCAATGACCATCGCCTCTGACGGAGAGGCTGTTCCTGCTGTTCAATATTGAAGCCTTGTCAAACGAAAACCTAAGAACTAAAAAAAATTAGCCAACAGGTTTTCACTTTTAGCCAAAAGAGCAGTGGGCAGATACAGACAAGTATCGAGCAAAATACGGAGGCACAGCAGGAGATAATGAGAGAGAAGTACAGAGTAGGACAGCGGCAGGATGTAGCACACGGAAAGATGGAAGATAAAAGAGAGAAGACGAAGTCAATGCAATGAAAAACCGATAAATCACTGTGAACGTTGTTGCCCTGATGCCAGGTTGACGGCAAATAAAACCTCATGTCGGGTTAAATGTTCCGCTTTGTCCAGTGACGGATAAGGGAAATGAAATCAAAGTTTAAAATGTGAGGCAATGGCAGATACGTTTTACGGATGGAGCCAGAGATGGATTTAGACAATTTAGGAGAATCACATTGGAAGTCTTAACGTTGGACTGCTTTGTGAGCTCGGATCTAAAGACTTCGCAAGATACTTCGTGCTACTGGGATCCCAAGTTCGAATCCCATATATTGTCATACTCCGTGTCATGAGGTTGCATACAATGTCCTACAAAGTAAGATGAAAAGGGATAGATAGAAAAATGCCACTTTGCAGAGCATACAAAACTAGAACGGCATTCGGTAGAGAGAATACTTCTGCTAGGCTGAAGTTTGTTTTGTTTCTGAACCCACTGATAGACTGGATCTGCATCTCAAGGCTCAACCAGGTTTAATAGGCTTAACAAAATCTAATCAGCTTGTTGTTGTCACCAACACCACTCATCCACAACGTTTTGAAATATCATGCCATATCGTTTTGGTCAGATTTCTCCATGGTGAAGAATGACTTTTAAAAAATTGGTATCCGGATACGGATCTCCGTCAAAATCGAATCCATTCGCCCCTGCCATGCACCCAACCTGTCCACCAGGTTTCGTCCGAATCCATCCACAACTATTTGAAATATCTTGCTTTTCTCGTTTTTGGCTCCATCTCTCAATGGTGAATGATCACTGAGACAGTTGCGGTATCCGGATCTGGATCTACAGCAAAACCAAATCAATTCATCATTGTCACACACCAAACCTGTCCTGTAAGTTTTGTCCGAATCTGTCCATAAACTTTTGAGATATTGTGCTCACAAGCAGAAAGCAGGGGTGAGTGAATACACAACCTCCGTCCATCTTCCGTGGACGAAGTAATAAATACATTTCATTTTCTTTGCTGCAAGACATATACACACTACATATACAGGGAAAGGGTAGAGTTGGGGGAGGGGGTGGGGATGAAGGGGGTGATGCCCAAATTTGCTATGGTACAGGATATTATGCAGGTGGCTCAAAAAGGGGCTTTGTGGGAAGCAAATGTATGGTCACATAAATCCCTCCGTGCTTGGGTTAGACTCCCTCTTTTGGGAGACATGCTCATACATAGCGGTTACGATGGACAACAAAACACCACACCATATGTGCACGCGGCCATAAAAATTTGTTCATACGATGAGGTAAACATTCAAATCGCCATGGAATCCGATTAAAACTAGAAACTAGATGATACCAATATCATTCCCCGAGAAAGAGACCAGTATTTGTCAAGAAATACTGCACTTGTGCACACGGTTTAGGAATGTCGCAAAGCAATTTTTAATGCTTGATGCCAATGCAAAACATAATCTTAAAACGGGGAAAGACAGGGTTCTCGCATACATAGAAAAGAATGGTTGTGAGCCACCGGTGACTTTCCTTCGGTAAATACGTCGAGGCTCATGGGAGAGCCGAATAATAGACAGAAGGTCAACAGATTGACGGAGGTGAAAGGGTGTTCAAGGATGCACAGATGCACCTCCATGTGCAAAGGAGCGTAGCAGTTAGATTAAAAGGTTGGGTATAAGGGAAAGACCCCAAAGTGGTGACGTGTTGCAGATAATAATCTATACTATAAGAGAGAAGTTTGTCTGTGTGTGTCGACATTTTTCTCAGAGATTGCGGAACTTTCATGGGTTCATCAGTGAGTCCCAGGGAGGTGTTCATGACAAATAAAATTGAAAATTTTGAAAAAGCAGGCTCGTGTCTTGGTTTTTTTTTTTTAATTGTTACCTTTAAAAAAAAAAATTGGGGATTTTGTGGCTACTTGAAAGGTAATATTAAATTATTACGTGTGTGTGTGTGTGTGTGTGTGTGTGTGTGTGTGTGTGTGTGTGTGTGTGTCATAAAGAGAGTAACCAATGACATCATCATCAACATATCTTATTCCCCATGGGGAGTACTTGACAATGAGCCATGTTAATTTTTTTTCCATGGAGTGGTTTCTTAGAGGTGCGAAGGTTTTCCAAGATGGCGCCTGTACCACGTGACCTATGACGTCATAATCATTAAAATATTCTACAGGAGGCGACGTTCCGATGGTGAAAATTTCATGTCAATCGGACCAAGAATTGGTGAGAAAAAAAAATTCATACTGATCGAATCAAGCGTTGTCCTTGTTGAATTATGACGTCATAATTAAGGTACCGATTACATCATTAACATGTCACCATGTTTCAATTTTTTCTATGGAGCGGTTTCGGAGATAGAGTTGTAACGTTTTTCCAAGATGGCGTCCATACCACATGACCTATGACATCATAATTATGAGTAAAAATTTCTTACAGGCGGTCTTATGGTAAAATTCTACCAGTGTGTACCCCGGTTTAGAATAGGTACACCGTATCCCTGCGTGTCGTAAGACGCGACTAAAAAGGGTTGGCGTCAGGTAGGGCATCCGGCCATAAAAACATTGCCTCAAAAAGAGAACAATGACAATTACAACGACATATGGGCAGGGTACAGCCCGAAGTACCCCGTGGGGGACCCCACTCCCTCTCATCAAAACACAAGGTGGGAAACCCGATCAAAGCAAGGGTGGAAATCACTCCATTTATGACGACGAAACGTCTGATGCCCGACGTGGAGATCGGTTTCTGAGGTTTGGGACATGAAAGGCAGGGACAATGACAGGGAGATCAGGAGAAGTGGTGGAAGTATTGGTCAAAAGAAGAGTGGACATATATTGTGTGCAGGAGATGAGATGGAAGGGAAGTGGTTTGAGAATGGTGAAGGGTACGCACTACGCAGGGACAGAAATACAAGATTGTGTGGCAAGGGTGCCCAGAAGGCATGCATGGTGTTGGTGTCCTGTTTTCTGAGGAGTTTGTAGACAGTGTGGTGAGTGTGACTCGAGTGAGTGAAAGGTTAATGAAGGTGAAAATGATGATTGGAAAGCTCTTGGTGAACGTCATCTCGGGATATGCTCCGCAAGTTGGTCGGAGCGATGAAGAGAAGGACAAGTTCTGGTGTGCAATAGAGAAGCTGATGGAAAACGTGAAAAATGAGGAAGTTGTTGTGGTAGGAGGAGACCTAAATGGACATGTGGGAAGGAGTATGGACGGTTTTGAGGGAGTTTTTTTTTTTTTTTTTTTGTATACTGAATCGAGGCTCGTGAAAGAGCTAACATCTATTTCACAAACAAATCAACCAGACAAACAAAATATACAAAAAGAGGGAGCGGAAGACAAGATGGGGAGAGAAGGGGAAGCACACAACCACAACATTTGAGAGCAGGGAGAAGTGTGGGAGGGAGAGGGCTTGGGGGCAGGAGGCATGGGAAGGGGAGGGGGGGGGGGGAGAGGTATAAAACACAAAGGGACCGAAATTAGTGGGGGTAGAAAAGATCAAGGTTTTGGATGGGGGAGGATAAGAGATGGTGGTGAACAGCTGTTTTAAAGACCTGAAGAGGTAGGGAGACCCGCCCCCTCTCCGTGACCTCGCCGTTAGTTCATGGGGGTTACAGATATGGTGTGAGAAATGGAGAAGGTGAAAGGATTTTGGAGTTTGCTGATGGAGCTGATTTGTTGATTTGTAATACTCAGTTCCAGAAAGAGGATAATAAGCTTATTACATACACCTCAGGTGGGTCGACGACAACCGTTGACTACCTGCTGGTGCGTAGGCGAGATAGGGGGCACCTCCGGGACACAAAGGTGATCCCGGGGGAGGAGGCTGTTTCACAGCACCACTTGGTTGTCTGCGACATAAGGGTGAAAGGTGCGAGGAGAGCTCGGCGGGTGAAGTACCACCGAGAATGAAGGTGTGGAGGTTGAAAGAGGTGACAGTGAGGGAGGCATTAAAAGAGAGGCTGAGTATGGTCGAGGATGATGCGGTTGAGCTTGAAAGTGGTTGGATGTCAATGAAAGATAGTCTGTTGGGAGCCGTTGGTGAGGTATGTGGATGACAAAAGGACCACCGAGGCACTCGGAAACATGATGGTGGGATGATGAAGTTGGAAAGAAGATTGACGAGCAGAGGAAGAAGTTCAAGGAGTGGCAGAAGGCGAAGGATATGGGGGCAGAAAAGGCAGAGCATGAAAGTTATAAGGCCGCCAAGAAGGCTGCAAAGAAAGAGGTAGCAAAGGCGCAGGAGGCATGTCGGAAAATGTTCGGAGAACACTTGGATTTGGAAGAGGGTCAGAGAGCAGTATTCAGGATTGCAAAGCAGATAGCGAAAGAGAGAGAGGTGTGAAGTGATGGGGGTGAGTTGCTTGAAGGATGAAGTGGGACAAATCGTTGTGGGCCCAGATGGAATTAAAGGAAGATGGAAGAGATATATGGAAATACTGTTGAATGCAGAGAATGAATGGGATGGCAACATAGAGAGTAACCCAGTTTTAGGACCGGCAGAGAAGATAACCGAGAAGGAAGTTGAGGAAGCGATAAAAGCAATGAAGAGTAGAAAAGCGGGAGGGCCGACGGGAGTTGTGGGAGATATGTTGAAGGCAGCGGGAAATTGGGGTGTGAAGAGAATGACAGAGATCTGCCATCTGGTGGTGAAAGCAGGCCGCATTCCAGTGGTTTGGGAACTGAGTACCATCGTCCCTCTATACAAGGGGAAAGGTGACCCTCTGGACTGTGGCTCGTATCGAGCGATAAAGTTATTGGAGCATGGAATGAAGGTATTGGAAAGGGTGTTGGAGAGGAGGATAAGGAAGAAAGTGAAGATTGACGAAATGCAGTTTGGATTTATGCCAGGAAGAGGAACGACAGACGCGCTTTTTATTGTGAGGCAGTTGCAGGAGAAGTACATGGACAAGAGGAAGAAGTCGTTTCTTCGGTTTGTTGATCTGGAGAAAGCATTCGATCGGGTTCCACGTGAAGTATTGACATGGGCATTGAGGAAGTTAGGAGTGGAAGAATGGTTGATCAGAGTAGTGATGGCAATGTACAAAAGAGCGCGCACAGCTGTAAGGACGAAGGATGGGAACAGTGGTGAGTTTGAGGTGAAGGTGGGAGTGCATCAGGGGTCGGTACTAAGTCCACTACTATTTGTAGCTGTGATGGAGGTGCTGGCTCGGAACGTAAAGGAGGGTTTACCGTGGGAGTTGTTTTATGCAGATGATCTTGTGTTGATTGCAGAAAGTATGGATGGACTGAAGGAGAAGATGAACAAGTGGAAGGAATGTATGGAGACAAAAGGTCTGAAGGTGAATATCGGAAAAACGAAGGGGATGGCAAGTGGTAAAGCAAGTGGTGAGGTGGAAAGAACTGGGAAGTGGCCGTGTGCTGTGTGCAGAAAGGGTGTCGGAGTGAATTCCATTCAATGTACAATGTGCGCTGAGTGTGCATCAAAAATGGAGTGGTTTGAGAGGGTCATTAACCAGTGTGGCAGCTACATTCAAGTGTAAGATGTGCACAGAGGGAGCTGCAGATGGAGGAAATGTTGAGTTGGATCTTGGAGACGGCGTGAAGCTGGAAGGTGTGAAAACATTTTGTTACCTCGGAAACATGCTGAATGGAGAAGGTGGATCAGACTCGGCAACGGTTGGAAGAGTGAGATGTGCATGGAAGAAGTTTCAGGACTGAGTGGCGTGCTGACGAGGAGGGGAGTGTCGTTGAAGCTGAAGGGAAAGGTGTATGCTGCATGTGTGAGAAGTATTATGATTTATGGGAGCGAGACATGGGTAATGAACGTAGAGCAGCAACGAAGGCTGGAAAGGGTGGAAATGTGAATGGTTCGGTGGATGTGTGGAGTATCGTTGAGAGAGAGGAAGACAAATGATGAATTGTGAAAGATGATGGGAATAGAGCCTGTGATGGATGCTGTGAAGAGAAACAGTTTGAGATGGTTTGGTCATGTGTTGAGGAAGGATGAAAGTGACTGGTTGAGAAGAGTGATGGAAATGAATGTAGAAGGAAGTAGAGGACGGGGAAAACCGAGAAAGACTTGGCTAAAGATGGTCGAAGAAGAAATGTGGGCAAGGGGGTTAACAAGGGGAGATGCATAAAATAGGGCAAAATGGAGAAGATTGTCATTGGGACCACAAGGCTAACCCCCACTCTAGCAGGGAAAATGGCCTTAAAATGCCTGTTGTTGTTTGTTGTTGGTCTTATGGTAAAATTTTGTGGCAATCGGACCTACGGTTGCCGAGAAAATGAATTTTAAAGATGCAGACACGCACATACGCACCCGAATGATTAACTTTTCGTTTAATGAGCGCAGCGTAAAAACCCAAAATTGATGCAGGGAACGCCGGGTACTCTGCTGCTCGTCTATATTGAAAAAGGAGCTGTGTCTGTCTGTCTGTCTGTTTGACATGATATAACTTGAGAACGGATTAAAGGATTTCAATAAACCCCGGAAGGTTTGTGACAATTTGTTTTTTATAAATGGGTACATGGGCACGTGGCGAAACTGCAAACGCCAACTTGCGACACTGGCTATCCCCGCATGGAGGGCAGGATCTCCCAGGTATCATTTTTACTCTAGCTCCATAGATTAGCCAATAGGTATGCCGAGGAAACAGAAAGCACCGTTTTTTCGCATTTACGCAAAGGCAGAGACCTTAGAGTTTGTTACCTGGCATGGCCCATGCCTAATACGTACCCCAGACAGTTGATCAAAAGAAAGAAGAGAGGGAGAGAGGAGGGGGGGGGGGGGGGGGGGGCAAGAAATTGTTTTTATTTTGATCTTCCTCTTTGTGTGTTTCATATTTATTCACAATTCAGCATCTAAAACGGCTGTGATGAATATCCCCAGCGGGATGACCGGATACGGGACCGATAAAACGGAATTGGGTAGGGACTGTTTGAACAGAATAGACTTTGGCAAAATCCAATCAGGCCCTAGTGCTGTTAGCTAGATTCAAAATCCCGTCTCGGAACCGTCTCGATAAATTTTCAATTTTCATAACGGGATCTCGGATCGGCTCGGTTCCCGGCAAAGTAAAAAAAAAAAAAAAAAAAAAAAAATAATAATAATAATAATAAGGCTTCAAAAATAATGGAATTTCATTACAATATATAAACAACAATGAAAAAAATTCATTTCTGATGTTGAGTACTTAAATTCCGACTTAGCTTCCATTTACCGGGATGAAATAAAATACACCACCTACATGCAGATGATCGGCCACCGACGGGACCGGGTTATCTCATTACAGTTTGTATTGTCGTGTAATTTCTTGCTCGGAATGTCAGAGAGAGGGAGAAAATGTTTCTGCCCAGGCATATTCGAGTCCCGGTTGGAGTTTCATTATCATTTTGTGAGTTGTGATCGCCAAGGGGCTCGCTCCCCCCCCCCCCCCCCCGTTCCCCTCCCCTCCCCCGCCCGGCAATGCCGGGTACTTCTGCTCGTAAATTATAAAGCAGGCGGTGTAGTGATCACCCCCCCCCCCCCCTCCTTATTTTGACTCTGTGACTAAAGTAAACGTAATCAACTTATCAGGCCTAAAGTGGAGATAAGATAACCAAAATACTTTCACATTCAAACCGTCACACCAAACCCCGAGGGATTCTTACAATTTATAGATTTAGCGTTGCAATTAAACATAAACGTTCATCAAAAACTCATTTCATAAAACTACATAATGTATTGTACTTGTATTAATACATTGTGTGTAGAATAATCCGTTATAAACGTGTTTTTAATCTAAATAAACATCGTCCCTCCAATCACGGGGCTCGAGCGAGTCCCTCGATATTAATGTGCAAAAGACCATAGCAACCACATTCCGTAACTCGTCTCCAAGGACGGGACGGACACGTGACCGCAGCGGGGCGGGGCGAGGCGGAGTGATACAGCGGAAGGATTCAACAGTTTAAATAAAGCCGCGACGCGGCGGATTTTCATTGGGACCTTCATCCTGATTTTGTTACCTCCGCCACCAAAGGTAGATGGAGGTTATGTTTTCACTACTGTCTGTTTGTCCGTTTGTTTGTGAACACAATATCTCAAAATGTTGTGGACGGATTCGGACGAAATTTTGTGGAGATGCAGCGTGTGTGACAAGGACGGAATGATTAGATGTTGGTGAAGATCCGGATTCGGAATTCGGATTCGTTTGCAGTGCATTGTTTGTTGACGAGGGGAAAATCCTGGAATGGAACAGTGAGTTTACTTTATCTATCATCGTTTGTGTCAGTTCAGCTGCACTTGCGAAAAATGATGCTTGTGCAGAAGCAGAGTAATGAAAGCAAGGCTCAATAAATGCCTCTATTATGGAAAATATCTGCAAGAAGTTGGAATTTTAACCGGGATTCTTTTACCGAGAAATTGCGTCAATCAATTTATCTCGGGACCGTCCCGAGACCGTCTCGAAAGCCGAAACCGCCGGGATTTCGTCCCGGTCTCGGCTCGGTTGACAGCCCTATCAGGACCCCATCAACCAAAGCCCAGTTTTGAGCACGTAACTTATTTTGGTGCAGCGGGGGGACAGCGGATCCAGATGAGAAGTACAATCTAAGAATACCCTGCTGCCCTGATCAATCCTGTCAAAGTTGGTTCAATTCTGGCTCGTCTCGTGACAAAGTTGGTTCAATTCTTATGAAGATAACTTTTCAGTGCAAATGCCGAATCAGGGGGCGGACCCCACGATGCACTTTCCATTTCACGGGAGCCGGTGCTTATGTGGAGCACAACTTCAGATCCGGGCCTGGTTCTAATACCTCCAAGCAAGTTTCACTTGAATGTCGTGGTAAGTTTCAGAGGATAAGACTTTGAAAGACTTATAATACAAATTTAGGATGTCCTTTGAGAAGGCGATCCAGATGAGGGGCATAACCCAAAAAGACCTACCTCTCCTGATGCATCCTGTGAGATTTGGCGTAATCCGGCGGGGTAGTTTGAGAGCAGAATACATTTTAGTGAAAATGAAGGATTCAAGGAGGGACCTCATGGGCCCCTTTCCAGTTCCAGGGGAGATACGGCCATGCAGAGTACAACTTAAGGTTAGGGCATGGTTACGATGAATTGTGGCGAGTTTCGGCTAGATCTGTCTGGCAGTTTCTGAGAATAAGATTTTTTAATGAAATGCCAATATTTTGGGCAAAATCCCCATTTACCCACACTATTGGGGGCGTATCCAGATGAGGAGACCTTGCTGTATTGACGCATTGTACCAAATTTGGTCCATATCGATCGGGTAGTTTGTGAGTAGATGTTTTAATCAAATGATAATGTAAATATGGACAAAGGGCCGGACACCGCAACCCATTCCATGATAGGGTTACCATTTTTTTATTTCAAAAAATATAGGGGCATTACCCTGGGTGCTCAACTGGGAGAATAAAGCAGGATACTACACCGACTAAAGGCATTTTAAACAGTAAAACGGTATTTTAAAACAATTTCAGTGGTTGCTATGAGACAGGGCAGCATGGAGAATCAATGAACGTGAACTGAAGACCTATTTTTGGGGGAACCCATAGGCCCCCTTGGAGAACAATTTTTCCAATGCCGTGAACAAACTTTGGCACATCATGTGCGATAAAGGTTGTGGTCAAGTTTCATCGGAATAGTGTTATTTAATGAAGCCAAAACATTGCTATTGCTTCTGTGCATAGATAATACATCGTGTTTAGATAGCTTGCATTGATTCCAATTCCACTGGGCCACAAAGGAATTATCCCACAGACCGAAAGGCGCAAAGCCTGAAGCTTCCCCAAACTGTGCGTCAGAATGTCTGTGATGCCAATTGGCTGCAACCTTTCAACATTTGATGATGCTTTTAATGATCGCTGTTGGTCTTTTTCACACTGATGAGAAAGTTACAGGGACCTCATGGAGATTGTGAATATAACTCTTCGGTTTGGAGCTGTTTTATCTCACGTCCGATGGATCATATTATTTAATTATACGTCAGGTTAAAAAAAAAAAGTTTTTTCCCAAATTATTTTCCGATTCCACTCTAGATTTCAATACTTATTTAGGCCATGAGTTCCGATCGTACAAATATTAAATCTGATTTTGAATAAAAGCTTTTAATAAGCCTATATGATAATATTGCCAAGAGCTTGTCACAGTGCCGTCTCTCATTTATTCAGCGAGTCACAGTGCACCTAGTCTCACACAGCCAATCAGGGCAACACAGCGAACGGACAGCCATCCTTGTCATACATAAATATATATTTAACTGCCGAATTGACCTCAGCAGCAGTTCCGACTATTTAAAAAAAAGTGTTACTTTGTCTTATTGGGACATTGTGGGACACTCCATGCATCTCAACAGTATTGTTGAAGTGCATGCTTGAGTGCTTAAGTTGCTTGGCGAGTGCTCTACAAGCAGCTTTGTAATGGAACACCTCAAGATGGAACACCTCGAGATGGAACACCTCTAGATGGAACACCTCTAGATGGAACACCTCAAGATGGAACACCTCCAGATGGAAAACCACAGCTCCACCCTGAATTAGAAGGTAAAATATATATCAAAGGATTAAAGCAAAGAGACAAGCACGATGTCTGAAAGGTATGCACAACCTCTTTAAGCCATCTAACCTGGGTTTGAATCCCAACCCAGCTATAAACATAAAATATTTATGCCGTCCCTCAGATGGATGTTAAACTGTGCATCACATCTGCCAGATTTTCAACCCCCTCTATTCCCTCCACACTCTTCCTTTCCCCTCCTCATCCTCACCCCCTCCTCTTTCTCCCTCTCTCGCTCTCTCTTCCCCTCACTCCCATCAGCGCACCACCCCTCCCTCCCAGAATGTACAGTATAGTGACATGTGGTGAGGATTCACTCTTCCCCCCCTGCCCCCCCCCCCATCCTTTCTCCCTCCTTCCCATTTCCTTTCTCCTTCTCCCCCGCCCCTCTCTCTCTCCCACCTCACCCCACCCCACCACTTTACCCTCCCTTCTCTTCTCCCTCTCCTCTCACTCCTCCCTTCCCCACCCACCTCTCCTTCCCTCCCCCTCTATGCATATTCCTGTCGCAAAGCAACTCCGCGTTACCCAGCAACGCCGGGTAACTTTCTCTCACCCGCCCCCTCTCCGTCTCTCACCCGCCCCCTCTCCGTCTCTCACCCGCCCCTCTCCGTCTCTCACCCGCCTCCTCGCCGTCTCTCACCCGCCTCCTCGCCGTCTTTCACCCGCCCCTCGCCGTCTCTCACCCGCCCCCTCGCCGTCTCTCACCCGCCCCTCGCCGTCTCTCACCCGCCCCCTCGCCGTCTCTCACCCGCCCCCTCGCCGTCTCTCACCCGCCCCTCGCCGTCTCTCACCGCCCCCTCGCCGTCTCTCACCCGCCCCCTCGCCGTCTCTCACCCGCCCCCTCGCCGTCTCTCACCCGCCCCCTCGCCGTCTCTCACCCGCCCCCTCGCCGTCTCTCACCCGCCCCCTCGCCGTCTCTCACCCGCCCCCTCGCCGTCTCTCACCCGCCCCCTCGCCGTCTCTCACCCGCCCCCTCGCCGTCTCTCAACCGCCCCTCGCCGTCTCTCACCCGCCCCCTCGCCGTCTCTCACCCGCCCCTCGCCGTCTCTCACCCGCCCCCTCGCCGTCTCTCACCCGCCCCCTCGCCGTCTCTCACCCGCCCCCTCGCCGTCTCTCACCCGCCCCCTCGCCGTCTCTCACCCGCCCCCTCGCCGTCTCTCACCCGCCCCCTCGCCGTCTCTCACCCGCCCCCTCGCCGTCTCTCACCCGCCCCCTCGCCGTCTCTCACCCGCCCCTCGCCGTCTCTCACCCGCCCCTCGCCGTCTCTCACCCGCCCCCTCTCCGTCTCTCACCCGCCCCTCTCCGTCTCTCAACCGCCCCTCTCCGTCTCTCAACCGCCCCCTCTCCGTCTCTCACCCGCCCCTCTCCGTCTCTCACCCGCCCCCTCTCCGTCTCTCACCCGCCCCCTCTCCGTCTCTCACCCGCCACCTCTCCGTCTCTCACCCGCCACCTCTCCGTCTCTCACCCGCCACCTCTCCGTCTCTCACCCGCCACCTCTCCGTCTCTCACCCGCCACCTCTCCGTCCCTTGTTTTCTCTCCGTCTCTCTCTCTCTCCATCTCTCCCATCCCACTTACCCTATCCCTCCTCTCTCCCCCCCTTCTCTTCATATTCCCATCAGGAACCGACCACATGTTAGCATCATAATAAGACATCTTGATGAAGTGCAGATCATTCTGCATGGTGGGGAAAAGCATCACGTGCAAAGTTTAGAGGACTTATTTCAAATTTGATTGGCCTACCCGAATACATTTGGTAATCTAATGCCAATTTTTGCATTGAAGCAAAACATATCTGGAATCAAAAGGCCAGATAGATGTGGAGGAGTGGAGAAGATATTTTTAGAACATAGCGGATATAAGGAAGGAAAAGGGAATGTGAGGTGAAAAGCAAAGGGAATTTCAAAATGTCATCTTTTTTTTTTCATGCAACAGGTTTGATTGCCCTTTAAGTGGTATGTCGGTTGACCAACACAGCAGTGGCAAGCAGGCATTGCCCGAGCTAATCCTCAAAGCTCTCGCAGTGAAATGCCATTTCAAAAGGCCTTCCTACATCGCCTCGCCGCATTAATGAGACAGAAATGCCAAGAATGCATATTGCAACAGGTGTCCACAGCAGGTACTCAAGATACACAAAAGTATCAGTCTTGAAGGATGCTTGAACCTTGAAGCAAGCTGACTTTATGAAAACTCAGTAAGGTACACATTTATATTTTGAAGTTTATGCATTTATAATAGTCTCTGATATCATACGTGCAAAGGAACATGCTAAACAGGAAATGGGTAGAAAATGAAGCTCGAAAGGGACAAGTGGGATGAAGCCACTGGAAAAGGTTAAGCTAAGGACAGTGATGAGCTCTTACTGTAATAAGAGTTCCAGTTGAACTTGATAAATCAGACGTTTATCGACTTGTCTTTTTTTTTCTTTTTCTCAGCTTTGGTTCCAAAACGAACACTGTGCCGGAAAATTTACATATGTGTGTGACAACATTATGTGGGAAGAGGGACAGTTATCGTGGTCAAATATCGTACAATAATAATTAATGAATTGAAATCTGCATCGACATTCCTTCTTTGAAGATGCTGGGGGGAAAAACCTTTCCTGGATATAAACTTGGGCCCGAGCGATTATTGGACGTGAAGGTGACCGCACTCCTCGGGTCCTTCTTTCGCCGGGCGCGTCAACCTCAACCCGTGCGTTTTGTCGTGGGAGGAGAGGTCTGCTTACACAGATAACTCAGCATGTCGAGGAAGACGGATGCTTTAATGCTGACGTGGGAGATGAGGGTCTAATAGGGGGCTGGAGGGGCAGCGGCAGTAGCAAAGCTACAAAAGGATATGTAAATCCCACAGGACCCATCAAGCTTGAAAAGGCCAAGCGTGTGCTTCGGCATCAATCTATACACGGCTTGAGATCTGGCGTGCTCAACTTGTGCACCCAGCAGAGGGCAATGCCACACCAACATGACCATGTTCACCAGTTTAGGAAGAAAACAAACAAAAACACTTCAGGGCCTTGATGTTTTTTTCCTGACTGCTCATGAGAGGAAGTGGGGGGCCGGCTGCATCTGGATGATCAATCAAGCAAACAAAAAAAAGTGAAAGCGAGCACTTGAGGTCCTGAAAATGGATTTTTTTTAAATCCATAAAAACCATTGCACCCAAATAACTGGATAGGTCCTCAGGAAGGCAAATACGGTGAACACACAATCATTTGAAATGAGACGGGTTACTTTGCAAGGTTCATTCAAGCCGCCCCATCCATACCAAATCACAAGTTTTAAGAATTACGACAAAGTCGAATCGGCAGACAAGATGGACTGAAAAAAAAAATGGAAAGCTTCCGAATCCAGAAAATTATGGGCAAACGAACCAAGTTAATGATATTCATGCATCATCAATACTGTTCACCCAGTTATCCGTGTGTAATGATCAAATTCCATTGGATGTCGTTTGCTGCGTTTTTAAGAACACTTGCCTGCTAACAGTGGCCTCCTGTGTGAGTGAAAGCCTCACTCGCTGTTTTAATCATTTTACAAGTTCTGCACGATGTATGGTTGATCTCAATGTTATGATTATTTCACCTCCACCTGTGCAGGCATAGAAGAGCTTTTTAGAAACTAGTGGGCCTGTTGGTCCATTGGACAGAATTTGCATACCTGCCTGCTGTAGTGCTTGAGGATTAGGTTGCCTTTCACCAAGACAAGATGTGCTTGTGTCAGAGTGGGTGGTGGAGAGGGGCATGGGGAGTTGGGGGTCGGGGGGTGGGGGCGGGGGTGGAGTAGGAGGGGGTAATACATTTGTTATTATTATTGCCAAATTAATTAATATGTGCTTTGTTACAATGTTATCATTGGTTTTGTTATTACCTCTGCCACCGAAGGTGGGTGAAGGTTATACTTTCACCCATCTGTCTGTTTGTCTGCTTGTTTGTCTGCCTGGTTGTTTGTTTGTGAATAGGATATCTCACAAAAGTCCACAGATTCAGACAAAATTTGGTGGAGAGTTTGGGTGTGTGACAGGGACGAAATTATTAGGTATTGGGGAAGATCTTGATCCCGATCCAGCTACGAGAATTTTTAAAGCGATTCTTCACCATTGAGAGAGAGGGCCGGAAACGATATACAGCACAATATCTCACGACGTTGTGGATGGATGATGATAAAACTAGGTGCATGAGTTGGTTCTGTGACAACAAGCAGATTCGAGTTTGGTGAAGGAGGGGATGCATATCCGGCCTATCAGTGGGATACAAAACATAAACTGTTCAGCCTGGCAGAGGTATGCTCTCTTCTGAGTGCTGTTCTATTTAATTTTGGAATTCATTTTGTAATTTCGAGAATTATGCTGGGTAGTTTTGCTGGTGTGTGTGTGTGTGTGTATATGTGTGTGTATATGTGTGTGTGTGTGTATATGTATATATATATATACATATACTGTATATATATATATATATATATATACATATACTGTATATATATATATATATATATATACATATACTGTATATATATATATATATATATACATATACTGTATATATATATATATATATATATATATATATATATATATATATATATATATATATATATATATATATATATATATATATATATATATATATACTGTATATATACTGTATATATATACTGTATATATATATATATTATATTATATATATATATATATATATATATAAATAAAAGAAAGTTTTTGTTTGTTTGTGTGTGTTTGTTTGTTTGTCTGCGCAAGCTAATCTCCTGAACGATGACAGATAGGAGGAAACCTCTAATACAAAAAATGTCGGGAAGGGCCCCGGGAAGGTTTTAGGCTAGGTGGCGAGACCGGTCGAGGCCCACCTCGGCCGGGCTGGGCCCATTTCGCAATAAAAAGCTGAGCTTAATTATAGTTATCAATCTTCTGCGGCCGCGAGTAAAAGCTGAATTATAGTAGTAAATTCATTCAAAAAGAACTAAAAATGTCGGGACAGGCCCCGGGAAGGTTATAGGCTCGGTGGTGAGGCCGGTCCGGCCGGGCTGGGCCCATTTCGCAATGAAAAGCCGAGCTGAATTACAGTAGTCAATCTTCTATGGCCGCGAATAAAAGCTGAATTATAGTAGTAAATTCATTCAAAAAGAATCAAAAATGCCTGGACGGGCCCCGGGAAGGTTATAGGCGAGGTGGCGAGGCCGGTTGAGCTCGCTTCGGCCAGGCTGGGTCCATTTCGCAATTAAAAGCTGAGCTGAATTATAGTTATCAATCTTCTACGGCCGCGAGTAAAAGCTGAATTATAGTAAATTCATTCAAAAAGAACCCGGGCAACGCCGGGTGCTTTCAGCTGCTTATTTCAGCTCTTGGATTTTGGAAAGATCTTGGATTTTGACGTGGCGACCCAATTTTCAATAGCGTTCTTCCTTATGCATAGATACACCCACACACCAGATTAGAAGTTAGTAGTTCGTTTATTTTTAAAGATATTCCGCTCAAGGTTCAGACATACATGGCGGAGGCCATCTTGGATTTTGACGTGGCGACCCACTTTTCAATAGTGTTCTTCCTTATGCGTAGATACACCCACACATTAGAAGTTGGTACTTCGCTTATTTTTCAAGATATTCCGCTCACAAGGTTCAGACATACATGGCGGCGGCCATCTTGGATTTTGACGTGGGTTGCACCCACACACCAAATTCGAATGCGATCCTTCACTTACGCATGCACGCATGCACGTACGGACACACGGAAGGAGGGGAAGGAGGGGAAAACCATAGTCTCCCTTTCGCTCCGCGGTGCGACGGGGGACAAAAAAACAACTGATGTTCTTGGTTACATGATCAGTGGTCTTGGTTCCTCACAAGAGTAGGTTGGTGTGCAAGCTTTTGCAGTGTCTGAACACAAAGTACAATTTGAGAGCACATCACTGCCCACTTTAGGAGAGATCCTGCTTTGTGTTAACTCGAACAACACTCTTCGACGTCGACCAATATGCCTCCGCCCACATCATTACATCATTGTAAATACTTGTACCAAGTTTGATTTAAATCCTTTCGTGTCAGGTAAAAATGTGATACTTGAGAACAGCTGACACCTCTGACTTTTGAAGCCAAAATCTAATCATTTCTTTTTTGCATCATAGCATGCACTTGTACCAACTTTGGTCAAAATCCCATCATTGGTTCACAAGTCATCGTAGTAACAGGATTTTTTTTACCAAACATGACTTCTGACCTTTGACCTCACAATTTATTCTACAAACCGGTTCATCTTTACATCATAGTACATACTTGATCTACGTTTGATTTAAATCCCTTCAACAGTTGTAAAGTTATCGCGGTAACGAAAACCTATCACGGACGCATGGACAACCCAAAAACATAATGCATCTGGCCACCTAATGCATCTGGTCAGCGGAGGCATTAAAAACAACACGACAGGTGCAGGATGACAAAAAGAATAAATCTGCAATGCCTGAATGGTTTTAAATTTTCATTTTCTTCGACAGCAGATGTAAACTCGTGCTTCTACATCTGTGAACCACCACTGCTTTCAACAGATGCAAGCACAATGGTACACGGTGAATTCAGTAGCGAGCAACTGTGATGCTCCATTTACATGGGCAGTACACAACAGATTACAATCAAATTGCAGCAAAAAAAAAAAATTCTGTTCAGAAAGGCTTTCCTCCAAATGATTGTGTTGTCAAGAACTCTACAAGCTGCATCAGTTTTGACGTCGAGACATCTGCCTCATTAGCGAGGCATTTCACATCCTTGTATTCACATCTAATGGTCTTGCTCCTTGCTCAGGGAGCCACACAGTGGGCGTTAACCAATGTGTTGATAGTGCTCATGCCAAGTTTTCGCCTCCAGGGGCCAAGGGTACAAAGGAAATAAATAAATAAAAAGAAAGGTGAGGAAAATGAGGCATCAAATTCAAAACAAAGTAATTGTAACAAATATAATAGTGACCAAACAGGTAGGGCTAAGAATTCATGAGATGCTGAAAGTCGCACATACAGAGATGTTCAGAGTGAATAAATCTCAAGAAAGAATGCTGAAGGTTTAAAAAAAAACAAAAAAAACGCACCCACGTCTGAAGGAAGCAGTTCAGTTTGGCATTTTCATTATGAAATAGGCAGGGCCGACAAACAAACAAAACCCTTTAGAATTACCCCTTAAAACCCATGAGATTTACCCTTTTGAACCCCATATAATTAAACACGATCGGTTAGAAAGGTTATTCTTCATTTTTTGACAGACGGAGGGAAGGAAGGACAAAACCAAATTTTGAAGCGGCTTCCCCACTTAAAATTGAAAAACAAGTCAAAGTCAAAAGAATGGGGAGTGTTGCTTTGTGGAAGAAGAATCCAATCAAGTGACAGAGTGTTACAAAATAGAATGGCACTCGGTAGAGCACATACGTCCGCCAGGCTGAACAGTTTACGTTTTGCATCTCACTGATAGATCGGATCTGGATTCGGACCTGAACCAAAATGGTATCGGCTTGTTCATGTCGCTCAACCAACTCATCCACCTCGTTTTATCATAATCCGTCCACAACGTTTTGTGACATCTTGCTATATATCGTTTTTGGCCCTATTTCTCAATGGTGAAGAGTCACTAAAAAATTATCGTATCCGGCTTCGGATCTTCACTAAAACCGATAAGATCCTTCCTTTTCACACACCCAACGTGCCCACAAAGTTTCGTCCATAACAGTCTATACCTTTTTTTTTTTGGAACAGTCTGAGTTTCGTCGATAACTTTTTGAGATATCGTGCTGCATGCCATGGTCTCAAGTTGACAACCGAGAGCTGGCAAAATGAAAGCTAGAGTTTCACGCATGATGCAGCCAAAACATGTTGCAGGTTTTAAGTCTGATAATGTTTGTTCACGAACATTTTGAAAGGAATAATTTTGAATAAAACATTTCCCACAGTCCACCCCTTTTCCAGTGCTGCCCTGTACACCCAACCTTCAAAAATAATGAATGCCGTCTTTAAACAGCTGCTGGAATTCTGGACACTTTCTTTAGGGTTTCATTGTTGCCTCTTTTGTCATTCCAAAGGAGACGCTCCCATTTGATCAAGACATTATTGCCATGCGATAGAACTGCAGCATATTGTGAACGCTCCCGTTACCCTTGAGCAGGTTTCCTAACCAGTCCTCAATCCCCACAAACCCTTCCGAATGTCAAATCTGGATCATTAAAGATGCCCTACTGTGCCCCGGGCCACATTCACGTTGGAGATGGGAACGTGATATTTCATTCTTTTATTTCCCAAAGGAAAATATTCCTTCAAACGAGGGGATATACTCATGTGAACATGGAACATTATAAGTTACAGCTTTTGGCTTCCACCAAAAAGTTGGAAACCGTTTTAGAAACCTCATTAAATTCTCACACGATTCATCACTGCACACACATCTGAAACTGGATGACAACACGAAATGCCCTCGCAAAAGGCAACAGAGATGCAGAGCAACAAGATGTACCGTCTTCTCTAGATTAAACAACCAAGGCCATGAGAGTTCGTTTGTTCCAAAGACGAACGCACAAATTCCTGTCCTGCCGTTCGCAGCTGCTATTATGGCCAAACTGCCCCCGACCTCCCAAAAAAGGAGGAAGGGCCAAAGTTCAGTGTCCGGCACGATTTCACTGTGATTTGGATCTGCACAAGTACGCCAAGAAACCCCCACTCCCAGCCATCTCCCCCACGACTGTGAAACAAGCTATTACATCTTGAACAAGAACAGCACTCGGTGCAGCGCATACCTCCACCACACTACCACTGCCAATCTGGGCGGGACTACCACTGTCAATCAGCCCGGTGGGGATGGGGGGAGCGGGACCGCCAGACACATTCACCACATTGTGGTTATGTTAGGCGTCTTAAGGTTGCATCAAATAATGCCAGCAGAAATATCATGTCTCAGCTTGGTACATGAACCCTACTGAAGAAGAGGTGGATACTTTGGGTCCTGAGAGGACTCTGTTCCACCTCCTGAAAGCCGCAAATGGAGATAACTAACGAGACAGACAGACACACAGACACACACACACCGATTTTGGCCTAAACAACAACAACAACAACAACAACAACAACAACAACAACAACAACAAGCATTTTAAGGACATTTTCCCTGCTAGAGCGGGAGTTAGCCTTGCGGTCCCCATGACAATCTTCTCCATTTTGCCCTATTTTCTGCATCTCTCCTTGTTAAACCCCTTGCCCATATTTCTTCTTCGACCATCTTTTTATTTATTGTATTTTGGCCTAAACAACGAAGAAATAAAGAAAATGACCAAACACCAGGACCTCAAAAATGAGATCTAGAGACCTTGGAAGCTGAAGAGCATCGAAATTGTACCAGAGATAATTGGAGCAACAGGTATGATAAAGAAGAACCTCACTGAGATTTTAAAAACCATCCCCGGGAATATTACCATAAATAAACTACAGCAAGATGGAGGAATGGTTTCACATGATCATTTCTTGCGATCATCCCGACCTTGTTTACACACTTTTTGAAGTACCATCCTCACATCCCTTCACATTTTAACCTCTGCCACCACCGAAGATGGATGGAGGTTATGTGATCACCCCTGTCTGTCTGTTTGTGAACAGGACATCTCAAAAGGTTGTGGATGGATTCGGCCAAAATTTGGTGGAGATGTTGGATATGTGACGAGGACGAAATGACTCGACTTTGGTGAAGATCCGGATCTGGAGATGAGAATTATTTTTAAAGTCATTCTCCACCATTGAGAGATATGGCAAAAAAAGATATATACCACGATATCTCAAAAAGTTGGACGGATTCGGACTAAACTTTGTGGACAGGTTGAGTGTGTGACACATTGTGTATGAAAATGAGGAGTAGGTCAAGAAAATCTTCACAGCATGCTGCCTTCACAATCTGAGAGACAACACCAAAGCCTCCACCAATCTTTCCATTCTTCGCTTCCTCATGGACAGCTCCAGCTCCTCTTTTGATCGTATTTCTGCCACGTGTGGTTTGGTTTGGGTGGTCTCTGTCTAACTTTTTCCAACAAAACTACATTGAATTTGCTTTGGATATTCAAGATCTTTGTGAAATGCCACCCCCACCACTGCTGACTATACTTGGGGTGTAATGCATGGATTTCCATCTTCATCCATTATTAGAATCGATCTCACTGCCCGAAGACTCCTTATTCCAAATTGCATGTCTCTGATGCTCTGCCAGGCGTTGTTGATGTGTTTTTCCCAACAAATATACCTTGCTGGGCTTCATCTGCTCTGGATAAAATCAACAGGATGTTCATCGAGGCATGCCAACCCTTGAGAAGCAAGGAGAAGCTGACATTTTAGGAGTTAACTCTTCATTGAAGCAAAAGCAGGTTAACTCCCAAAATGTCGGCTTCTCCTTGCTTTCCATGTCGGTTGGCATACCTCAATCAATGTTCTGTTGGTTTCGTACACTGTTTTATCTGTCTTCCGATGCAGACCAACAGAAGCCTTCACGAGCAAGGCTAGTTCTTCATTCATCCGCTTTATCCCGAATTGGCCATGAACACGTACATATGGGGACACACATGAATGCACAGCAAGATCGGTTGTAATAATGGATGAAGATGGAAATCCCTGCATTATATCCCAAGCCGAGCAGCAGCAGCAGGTGGAGGGCAGGATGTCACAAAAGGCGCATTTTTTTGGGGCATCTCTGCACATGTTAAATGTCACATGTCCCATCCATACCCAGTTTCTTTGCAACCTCTGTTCTGGAAAACAAAAGACAAGTGGACAGTTTGTCTGATATCAAATCATCCCACATGCTGTTGTAATTGGGACAACCAAGCCCCAATCTCCAGTGAATCGACCGATTCAAATGGTAGAGATACGAGAGGGATCACACGCGCGTGCACACGTACACACACACACACGTACGCACGCACACGTTTTGGGGAGAGTCGGACTTGCACTCAACTATTCAGGACTCAGACTCTGCATGCCAAGAACTCGTACTCGGCCCGATTCCCACTCGAGTCCAGCAAAATTGAGAATACAGTAAAACTTTTAGAAAACAGTAAAACTTTTAGAAAACAGTAAAACTTTAAGAAATACAGTAAAAATAAAAAGTTTGCAGTAAAACCTTTAGTGTGCAGTAAAAACGTTTAGTGTACAGTAAAACTTTAATGCACAATAAAACTTTTGGTGCACAATAAAACTTTTAATGCACAATAAAACTTTTAGTGCACAATAAAACTTTTAGTGCACAATAAAACTTTAATGCACAATAAAACTTTTAGTGTACAGTAAAACTTTTAGTGCACAGTAAAACTTTTAGTGTACAGTAAAACTTTTAGTGTACAGTAAAACTTTTAGTGTACAGTAAAACTTTTAGTGTGCAGTAAAAACGTTTAGTGTACAGTAAAACTTTAATGCACAATAAAACTTTTAGTGCACAATAAAACTTTTAATGCACAATAAAACTTTTAGTGCACAATAAAACTTTTAGTGTACAGTAAAACTTTAATGCACAATAAAACTTTTAGTGTACAGTAAAACTTTTAGTGCACAGTAAAACTTTTAGTGTACAGTAAAACTTTTAGTGTACAGTAAAACTTTAATGCACAATAAAACTTTTAGTGTACAGTAAAACTTTTAGTGCACAGTAAAACTTTTAGTGTACAGCAGCAAGAACCCACGCGTGCAGTAACCAGGTCGAATTGGTTTCCCGCCAAAACACTGGTACCGTGCAAACAACATGTAATTTGTTGTACCCGTTAAGCAGGAAGGATTAATGGACAGAATTAAACAATCCTGCAGAGGAAAATGCAAATAACTCAGATCGATCTTCCAGATTTTCGGACATAACGCAAACAATCCAAACATCGTACCTTTGTGTAATGGTGCGCGATCCAAAAAGCATTCTGTTCTTTCAAAGAGCATTTTAACGATTCGCTGAATCACCTTAAACCTAAACACTGCATGGCTTAACTTTAACTGCAATCAATGCTTAAGTGCTGCACAAAAATGAGGTACATTTTCCAGATAATAACAAGAATGAGGTTTTGGAATGTAAAAAGAAACTGGGAACGAGTCATCTATTTATACACTGCCCTGAGCGATCTTAAACTATGTTGAAAAAAAATGTGTTAAATAAAGAGGGTAGCATACTTTGCATTGTTACCTTCGCAAAAGCGGAAGGTTATGTTTTGATCGCTGTGTATTTATTTGTATGTCTGTGTGTGTGTGTGTATGTTATTCGCATAACTCAAAAAGTATTCAACCGAATTGCATGAAATTTGGTGGGATGATTGGTTATTATACGGGACACATTTGATTAGATTTTGGGAGCAATCGGGTCAAAGGTCAAGGTCAAGGTCACGAAAAGGTCAAAATCGTATTTTTGTTGTTCTGTTCCCTACACTCCCATGCCAAGTACAGAACAGTAGCTGCGGCGAAGGTATGCGCTCTACCGAGTGCCCGTTCTAGTTGTACTTGTAAACACAAAAAAAGATGATAACTTGGACATTATTATCAACAAGAGTTGGGTGTTAATTCACGTGTTTTGAAAAACCCAATTGATATTGCCCGGCAATTGATTGACATATATATACTAGCAGAAGTGCCCGGCATTGCCGGGCGGGGGGAGGGGGGGGGGAGGGGGAAGGGGAGGGGAGGGGAACGGGGGGAGGGGAGGGGAGAGGGGGGGAGGGGAGAAGAGGGGGGAGGGGGGGAGGAGAGGGGGGAAGGGGAAGGGGAGGAGAGGGGGGAGGGGGAAGGGGGAGGGGGAAGGGGGAGGGGAGAGGGAGGGGGAAGGGGGAGGGGAGAGGGAGGGGGGTGGGGGGAAAGGGAGGGGGGAGGGGGGAAAGGGAGGGGGAGGGGGGAAAGGGAGGGGGAGGGGGAAAGGGAGGGGGAGGGGGGAAAGGGAGGGGGAGGGGGGAAGGGGAGAGGGTAGGGTGGAGGGGGAAGGGGTAGGGGGGAAAGGAAGGGGTAGGGGGGAAAGGAAGGGGTAGAGGGAAAAGGGAGGGGTAGGGAGGAAAAGGGAGGGGGAGGGGAGGGGGAGAGGAGGGGAGGGGAGGGGAGGGGAAAGGGGAGGGGGAAGGGGGAAGGGGAGAGGGTAGGGTGGAGGGGGAAGGGGAGGGGGGAAGGGGAGGGGAGGGATATAGATGGTTACTGGCAATTGATCACATCCACAAATGATGTAATCCACACAATTTATGTACTTTACATAACGTTAATAGGAATACATGGCCGTGCAGATGGGAAATACAGTTTGTTTGAAATAAACCACAAATATCAGATGAAAGTTTTTAAAATTTAGAAATATTCTCACTCAGAGTTAAACATCACCGCAATATTACACGGTTGCTTCAACGTTTTCTGTGAATTATATGTCATCATTGAGCTTTTTTTGGCTTTTTTTTTTTTTAAATGAGATTTTTATATTAAAAAAAACGGCAAAAAAGCATCAGAACAGCTGTGAAAAAGCATCAAAACAGCATGAAAAAGCATCAGAACAGCAGTGAAAAAGCATCAAAACAGCAATGTAAAAGCATCAAAACAGCAGTAAAAAGCATCAAAACAGCAGTAAAAAGCATCAAAACAGCATTCGATATATTTTCACTTTTACGTTTTGGCTAACTCGCTCGCGAACCTGACGAAGATCCTGAGCGAGGATCGCTACGCTACGCTACGTTATGCTAACGATACGTTAGCTACGCTACGTTCGCTATGTTATGGCTAAAAATATGGATCTAAAGATGAAAGAAAAAAAAACCTATGTGGTGTGAACGGCAATGTTCCTCGCTGAAATGTGAAAAAACACAATCGCTTTTCACTCTGAATTACGTGCGAGCGCGTAACTGTGAGATTATGGCGGCAAGGCTGGAACATCATGTGATCGCTCTGAGCGAATCAGCGCGCTGCTCTGCCACCGGCTCAGATTCCGTGTTTAATATTCCTCGCTACGTTACGCTACATTCGCTACGTTATGGCTAAAAATATGGATCTAAAGATGAAAGAAAACAAAAACCTATGTGGTGTGAATGGCAATGTTCCTCGCTGAAATGTGAAAAAACGCAATCGCTTTTCGCTCTGAATTACGTGTGAACGCGTAACTGTGAGATTATGGCGGCAAGGCTGGAACATCACGTGATCCCTCTGAGCGAATCAGCGCGCTGCTCTGCCACCGGCTCAGATTCCGTGTATAATATTCCTTGCTACGTTACGCTATGTTCGCTACGTTATGGCTAAAAATATGGATCTAAAGATGAAAGAAAAAAAAACCTATGTGGTGTGAATGGCAATGTTCCTCGCTGAAATGTGAAAAAACGCAATCGCTTTTCGCTCTGAATTACGTGCGAACGCGTAACTGTGAGATTATGGTGGCAAGGCTGGAACATCACGTGATCGCTCTGAGTGAATCAGCGCGCTGCTCTGCCACCGGCTCAGATTCCGTATATAATATTCCTCGCTGAAACGCGCTGAGGTAAATATGAAAAAAAATATGGATCTCGTCAAATATTTTTAGGTAGGCCATGTCCTTCCCAGGCTCAATGGCCATGTCTATGCCAAATATCAAGCACGTGAGCCTCTCCGTTTAGGAGTCTATCGGTAACATTACACACACACAAACTGTGTATACTAGCAGAAGTACCCGGCATTGCCGGGCGGGGGAGGAGGAGGGGAGGGGGAAGAGGAGGGAAGGGGAATGGGGGGAGGGGGGAGGGGGAATGGGGGGGAGGGGGGAGGAGGAGGGGGGAGGAGGAGGAGGGAGGGGGAGGGGAGGGGGAAGGGGGGGGGAGGAGGAGGGAAAATTGAGAAAACTACATAGGTACCTTTGAGAGGCCTTTACACAAAAACAAAGTCAAGTTAATATCTAATTTTCTGTTTTTCTTGAAATATATAATCTTGGCTTTAACTCAGACCAGTTTCAACGCTTTTGTTATATTACATGCATATAATTTGCATAAATTAGACCGTCAATAAAAAACAAGGAAAAACAAAGAACACATTTCTACTTCTATCTTCTATGTCACCTATCATTCTTTTCACACAAAACTTGGTACATGTATTATACATGTGTTACTCTACTACCTGATGAGGATTTTGTGAAATTATGTCAAATGTTCACTAATTAGCTAATTATGCCAATTACCAGATAAAACTTGGTTGTCCTTCAATAAATCCACAATGGCTACTCCTATAAACAAAAGCCTTCATCATTTTAAAGGAAGTGATATTCTGAATATCCTGTCCAAATTTCAGCCCAAAAGAATGATGCAAATTAAAGTTATAACAAATTTCATGCAAAATATTATATTTCTTGTAAATAGCATGTAAAGATAACATTAGATATTTTAAAGGAAATACTGAATGAGTTTATACAATACGTATGAATCTAAACCGTAAAAACATAGTTTTTTTTATAAAAGAGGCATATTGGAAAGTTCACCAGTACTACACCCTTAAATGTGAAGTATAGTCTCCTTCCCAGTGTTAGTATGCGTTGAGGCAGGTAAAGTAAGGGTAGGCCTCATTGCAGCCTGGAATGCCATGTGGTGGGCCTAGGACAAGTCGAGCAGGCCCGAGGGAGGAGCCAGAGGGCGTGGCTGGTAAGCAGCAAACAGCCAACGGGAGCTAAAGGGGAGTGGCCAATAACGGCGGCCAATGAGAGCTAAGGGGAGTGGCCAAGAACGGCGACCAATGAGAGCTAAGGGGAGTGACTGATGGGGGGCGATCACGACACGTGACCCCCGGCGGCCAGTGGAGGCCCGTGGAACATTCTAGTGAGGCTCCAGGGGATATAAGACCCGGCCCGGACTCCCGAACTCTCTCTCTCTGGCTCTGAACTCTGACGATCTCTCTGGCTCTGGACTCTCTCTGGCAGGAACGAACTCTCTGGCAGGAACGAACTCTCTGGCAGGAACGAACTCTCTGGCAGGACGACCTCTCTGGATTCGAACTCTCTCTGGCAGGAAGACCTCTCTGGATTCGAACTCTCTAGCAGGCTGAACTCTCTCGGGATTCGCAGGCTGGACGCTCTCTGGACTGTGGACGCTCTCTGGATTCGCTCTCTCTCTCTGGCCCGACGATCTCCCTGCCTGGACTCCCTGCACGTGCACTTTGCCTCGCTGGCTTTGGGACACGCTGCGTGGATTCGCGTTCGTGCACGACTGAGGTCGACGTCCCTGCCGCGAACATCCTCGGGGGGGAAACGCCCAACGAGCCGTCCAGGGCGAACTGCGCCAAGCGGCCGCGCTTTGTGCGCGTCCCCCTCTTCCTTGAACGAGTCTGAGGGCCCTTGTCTGGGGAACGTAAATAAGGTGGTTAAGATTATCTGTGTCCCTTTTCTATCACCAGTGTACATTTGTGAATAAATCTGTGGTTTGTTTCCAACTTGGCCGTTTTCGTCCCTTCACCATTGGCCTTGCATTGCACGAGTTAAAACCGCTCGATCGGGTTCATAGTGTTAACGGCATGAGTTACGCAACACACAAACCGCTCGGGCGTACCATACTCGCGTGACTCGTGTGAGGTCCAGACCCCGTTCTCGCAGCTGCGTGTGTCGAAGGTACTCGGGTTGTGACCGGAAACCCTTCCACGCGCTAGCTGTGGGTTTGGCGGCTGGAATTGCCCAGCAATCCGTCCTCCACGAGTATAGCGTGGGGGCGGCCTCGTGGACTCGAAGCTCGAGGGGGAGCAGGGCTTAACCCCCCCCCCCCCCCCCCCTCAGTACGTCGATGAGCTCGAGATCCGCAACAAATTGGTAGTCAGTCGTGGGATTCGAACCTGACACCAACAAATTGGTGTCCGGGAGTGGGATATTTGGACCTAGAGTGCGCTTCACGTACTCAAAATTACGAGCGTACGAAATTTAGTTTAGAAACAAATTTTTTCGAGTTCGTGCAATGGCTGGCCAAGACGACCAAATGCCAGTGGGAGTAGGAGATAGGGAAGAATTAATGACCCAGGACCAGCAGGAAGAGCTGGTAGTAGGGGAAGTTGATGAGGGTGCAGCAGGAGGAGGAGAAAATGGCGGCGCCTCGCACGTGGCGGCGGAAGCCAAGCCCACTGTGCAAGCTGAGTTTCACATCAAGTTATTCTTCACTGAATGGCAAGCGGCCTTTGAGGTGGGAATGAAGAGGATAATCGATCAAATGCATAAAAGGGGTAATCGGATGGACACCATGGGGGAGGACATTGGGCGTAAGCCGAGCAGGGAGGCGGCAGTGGTGCGCGACTGGGTGAAGCGGTGCGAGGAGCGCGTTGAGAGGGGGTTGAAGCAGAGCACGGCCAAACTGACCGGGGCTATGAGAGTAGCGACGGGGGAGTTAGAGAAACCGACGAAGGTCGAGTTAGAAGAGAAATTGTCGGGGCGCACCGGGAAATAGAGGAGGTAACCCTGGAAAAAGAAGAAATAATTGGGGTTGAAGAGACAGGAGAGAAAGGGAGTGAATCACAGGAGGAGATTATGGAGCATGTACAAAGTTCGTGTTCGCACCGTGATGCCGTGCTTGCTGACCAAATAAAAAGTTTGCAACTGCTGGCGGAGAAGCAGGGGAAGGAGAGCCCCGAGGTGAGTCATAATGGCGGGAATGTGTTTGGTGCGAATGGGTGCTCGGCGAGCTTGGGAGAGAGGCGAGACCCAGGCGTTTGTGAAGGGCCCGTGGAGAGAGTGTGCACCGGAGTGTGAGAGTGCGTACCTGAGTGTGAGAGAGTGCGTACCGAACTGTGAGAGAGAGTGCGTACCGGAGTGTGAGAGAGAGTGGTACCGGAGTGTGAGAGAGAGTGGTACCGGAGTGTGAGAAAGAGCGTACACAGGAGTGTGTGGAAAAAGAGTGTGCACCGGCGTGTGCGATGACGGAGTGTGTGGGGGGCGCGTGTGTGCCTGGGTTTGCGAGTGTGGAGTGAGTCGCGAGATGTGATGATGGAGTGAGTCGAGCCCAGGCATCGACACAGACCGGGGTGGAGCTTAGCGGGACGAGTAGCGTACGCGAGCCCCCGGTGAGTTGTGTGCCGTGGGGACCGGAGGGAATCGGTGCTGCGTCGGTCTCGCAAGGACCGGCGTGCACGATTCGTGCCTCCGGCCCCCGCACGGTATGGTTGGCTCCGTATCGCGGCAAGGGCGGTCGGACGGGTTCAAGGGGTAATTGGGAGTTTCGGAGCCACGCACCTTATTGGGTGAGGTGCTCTGACCGTGGCCGGTTGGGCCATCGTGCGTGGGACCGAAGGGCCCCGCGCAGGGATGGAGCCCGGCACTTGGGCCCATCAATCCCTCCCCCCTCGGATCATCAATGCCGAACGGACAACCTATACAGGTGACCAACCGCCCGCAAGGAACACTCGGCCCCTCGAGGCCGAGATCCTAACGTACCTTCACATGGAGGGGCTCATAGTTTAGAGGACTGGGGGGAGTAGTGTACCCCACGTAGGGGAATGGTAGTGCAACCATTCCTCCCACAAGGGGGGGCCCATGAGCAGTAGTTTAGGGGGATGGCAGTGTTCGGCCCATGGAGGGGCCAGCAATGGTTGCCTCCATGGGGCACCGAAGCTAGCCGAGGGAGGGCTAGGAAAATGATAGGGATTTAGAGCGACCTTCAGGACAAGATGTAAGTAGTGACACCTGAACTGTAGAGGGGACGTAGAGAGTTTAGGTGGTTGTTAAAGAAAAGGGTGTGCCTAGTGTAAAGGGACGCCGAGGGAAGCACGAGTTTTAGGGGAAATTAGTTAGATAGATGATGCTGTGTGTTTGAGGAATTGTGTGTGAGAATAAATGGAATTGTGTATTGGTGTGAAAGTAGTTGAGGTGTGTGAATAAAAGGTGTGGAATGCATGGTGTGGAAGTAATTGGTGTGGAATGCATGGTGCGAAGGACTGAATGGGGGGAGTGGAACCCATTCACAAAAGCCCGGGGGGGGGGGGGGGAGGAGGGGGGTAGTTTAAAGCCCTGTAGAGGGCATAGGTAAATTGAATGGATATTGACACCTGTGGTGCGGATAGTAGAACGTAGTGTTTTGTGAGGTGCAGGAGACAGTGAAATGGCTGGGCGTGTGGCTTAATTGGTGAGTATGGCTATTGAGGCACTCCGTCACTGGTAGCTTGTCGGCCAGGTAAGGCCGCAGGTAGGCTCTGGGAGCCGGTTAGGTTAGCGAGTGAGTGGGGCCCAAGGATCCAAGGGAAGGACCCGGGTTGCCCAATGCCAGAGAGGGCATCAGGGGGTGAGAGAGCCAGGAGGGGCCTTCCCCAATTTAGGTAGTCGCAAGGAGCAAGGTAAGCTCGGGTGGCGACTTCAGTGGCGGAGGTGCGCAGGTAGGTAGACCTGCTGGTAGAGCAACATGATCCAGCCCCGAAATTGTGCGAGGGCACAGAGAAAATTTGTTGGGTGAGACCCAAATTCAGGAGGGCACCACAGTGTGGGCAATGGGAATTCGGTTTCTTAGAACCACATAGTTTAAAGAGGCCGATTGGCAGGGTACGACCCCGGGTAGTTTAGATGTGTAATGTTATTAGTGTAGTTAGGATGTGAGATCCCTTCGCACCATCCACAACCATTCACCGATGAGGACGAGCTTCACACGAAGGCTCTGTAAGCTGTTTGGGTAGTAAGACGCATCACGACGTGAGTGAAACATTGTTTTGTTCCATCCCTTCCTTCCTGGGAGAACCTGAGGGGGATTTGGGGACGAATTTGGCGTTAGAGGGGGATATGGGAGACGAGACGTGGAGACGAATTCTAAATACAAGGGGGGCTAGGGTAGTGTAGCCAACGGTGGGGGGTACGGACGGTTCGGGACGAGCTTGCTCCGCTCACTCTGCCGCGTCCCTCGCACCGCACCAGGTATGGCGGTGCCTGGTCACCTTGTTTTTCGTTTGCCACCGTCTGCTTTTCCGTTTGCTTGTTGCGCCTTGTCTTCCCTCCCTGCCCCAGGACCATTTGGAGGCCGACCTGTACAGCACCTTGCTGCCAATCCATTTTGCACCTATGGACCACAAGCCTTGTGGCCCTGCACCTCTGCTGTGCAGCATCTTGCTGCCAAGTCATCTTGCACCTATGGACCACCAGTTGGGTGCCATTCGGGCCAAGCTTCGGACCACCTGTTGAGTGGCACTGATGCCACGCAGTAGGACCACGTGACGAGTGGCCCTGCTTGCGAATAAAAAAAAAGTGTGTGCAATTGTGTGCCATTTGTGAAGAATTAGATGGCTCTGATGTTCAAATGGCCTGTATGCCGGTCACGGCCAGCAGGTTTTTGTTAGCCCGCACACAAGACAAGAAGATGCAAGATACAGGCAGCAAGTGCCTTCATTTCCTTCCTCCATTTCTTTCCTTGAGTCCAGGTCCTGGGTCGTAGTATTGTAAATAAAGGTTAAGTTCTGTGCTTGTAAATATAAGAATGTGCACACTGGCTATGTGTTTAGTTTAAAAATTCCGGAAATGCACGGATAGTTGTGGGTGAGTCTGATAGATTAGCTGCTCAACGCATTAGGAGGGACATATCTAGTGTAAAGAATGTCGCACACATGGGTTAGAATAAATGTTAGGGGGATTACAGCTACATGTCACATTAATGGTAAATGTAAATTGAATGCCAGACTCGACCGGTCGTTTCGACTGAGGTCGACTCGGAACGAGTCTGGTCAGAGATGGGGGTCGTGTTGTGGTTTTTGGAATAAAGGCAACCCCCCTTTAGTTAGTTGCACCACAACATGTAGCCTCGCTTAGTCAGTTATTTCTTATTAAATGTGAAGTATCATCTCCTTCCCAGTGTTAGTATGCGTTGAGGCAGGTAAATTAAGGGTCGGCCTCATTGCAGCCTGGAATGCCATGTGGTGGGCCTAGGACAAGTCGAGCAGGCCCGAGGGAGGAGCCGGAGGGCATGGCTGGTAAGCAGCAAACAGCCAACGGGAGATAAAGGGGAGTGGCCAATAACGGCGGCCAATGAGAGCTAAGGGGAGTGGCCAAGAACGGCGGCCAATGAGAGCTAAGGGGAGTGACTGATGGGGGGCTATCACAACACGTGACCCCCGGCGGCCAGTGGAGGCCCGTGGAACATTCTAGTCGGGCTCCGGGGGATATAAAATCCGGCCCGGACCCCGAAACTCTCTCTCTGGCCCTGAACTCTGATGATCTCTCTGGCCCTGAACTCTGACGATCTCTCTGGCTCTGGACTCTCTCTCTGGCAGGAACGAACTCTCTGGCAGGAACGAACTCTGTGGCAGGACGACCTCTCTGGATTCGAACTCTCTCTGGCAGGACGACCTCACTGGATTTGAACTCTCTAGCAGGCTGAACTCTCTCGGGATTCGCAGGATGGACGCTCTCTAGACTCTGGACGCTCTCTGGATTCCCTCTCTCTCTCTGGCCCGACGATCTCCCTGCCTGGACTCCCTGCACGTGCGCTTTGCCTTGCTGGCTTTGGGACACGCTGTGTGGATTCACGTTCGTGCACGACTGAGGTCGACGTCCCTGCCGCGAACATCCTCGGGGGGGGGGGGGGGAAACGCCCAACGAGCCGTCCAGGGTGAACTGCGCTAAGCGGCCGCGCTTTGTGCGCGTCCCTCTCTTCCTCCCCTTCCCTGAACGAGTCTGAGGGCCCTTGTCTGGGGAACGTAAGTAAGGTGGTTAAGATTCTGCTCTGTGTCCCTTTTCTATCACCAGTGTACATTTGTGAATAAATCTGTAGTTTGTTTCCAACTTGGCCGTTTTCGTCTTCACCATTGGCCTCGCATTGCAAGAGTTAAAACCGCTCGATCGGGTTCATAGTGTTAACGGCATGAGTTACACGACGCACAAACCGCTCGCGCGTACCATACCGGCGTGACCGGTGTGAGGTCCAGCCCCCGTTCTCGCAGCTGCGTGTGTCGAAGGTACTCGGGTTGTGACCGGAAACCCTTCCACGCGCTAGCTGTGGGTTTGTCGGCTGGAATTGCCCAGCAATCCGTCCTCCACGAGTATAGCGTGGGGGCGGCCTGGTGGACTCGAAGCTCGAGGGGGAGCAGGGCTTAACCCCACCTCAGTACGTCGACGAGCTCAAGATCAGCAACAATATATATATTCAGCAACAGCAACAACAACAACAACAACAATATATACAATATATACATATATACATATATATACGTATATATATATATATATATATATAAAGCAGTAAAGTATGTTTGTTTGTTTGTCCTCTTATAACTCAAGAACTACTCATCGCAGAGCAAAACCAAAGGCATATTCGGAATCAGTACGTCTCAAAGCAACTACAGCACACCTTAAAAATTTTAAAACTTCGTGTTTTAAAATTATGACGTCATCAGCGTATTTCGGAACGTTAATTTTTCAACTTCATATTCGGAATCAGTACGTCCCAGAGAAACTACAGCACACCTTAAATTTTAAAAAACTTCGGGTTTTAAAATTAGCGTATTAGCGCAGAAGCGCTAGCAGAAGAGGGAGGGAATCGAAGGGAGGGAGCGCAGCGCTCCCTCTAGCGCTTTGCAGCGCCAGCGCTTCTGTTAGCATAATGGTGCACAGGCGGTTCTCACTCTTGCGCATGCGCAAATGCGCTGTTCCGATGCTTCATGTTCCTGCAAAGACTTTGGCGCATGCGCAAATGACGACACATGGGCCACTGTATGTTCGTTTAATACGTACGCGCTTTGATGGGCGGGGCGTATGGCGTTCATGAAATGGTCGAATGCGGAAAGTGCTTGAAGCCGTTGCGAGCGACTCGCACGATCTCGTCATGGTCCACAAGATTATCACAGAGACGTGCAGCTTCCAGCATTACGAGATATGATCGAGACCTAACTTGTGAGACCAGTCCCAGCCTTCTAGGCCCCGTGGTTGGTTCAGACGACCCCGACAAAGGACGTGTTGGATTCTATCGCGAGCCGATTCGAGCGCCGACGTGCCGGCGAACAAAACCAGTCATATCTTTTTAACGCGTGGTTCGATTTTTACATAATAAACTTTTTCTTGAAGGGCTGAACCGTGCGCTCACAACGATACCGAGTTTGACCCTGGGAGAGCCGTTTTGCGCCGGCAAAGGCGCCTTGTTTTCCGTGATGACCATGTCGTGCTGCATAGATAACCATAAATTATAATATATTACCGGCAGCGCATTCCGTGACGTCACAGCTCACTTAATTGCAATTATCTCTGGGATTCCTTGGCTGAATCGTACCAACTTCTATATATATAAAGCAGTAAAGTATGTTTGTTTGTTTGTCCTCTTATAACTCGAGAACTACTCATCGCAGAGAAAAACCAAAGGCATATTCGGAATCAGTACGTCTCAGAGCAACTACAGCACACATGAAATTTTAAAAAACTTCGGGTTTTAAAATTAGCGTATTAGCGCAGAAACGCTAGCAGAAGAGGGAGGGAATCGAAGGGAGGGAGCACAGCGCTCCCTCTCGCGCTTCGCAGCGCCAGCACTTCTGTTAGCGTAATTAGCGTATTTCGGAACGTTAATTTTTCAACTTCATTATTCGTAATCAGTACGTCCCAGAGAAACTTCGTTATGTTAATTTTTCAACTTCATCCGATTGACATGGGACCAACGACATGTGACAGAGAGTGAAACATACATGCTACATTTATTTGATGACAATGAGTTCCGACTTCCGGGTTCGTGCCGCCAACCCTGTTAGGCGCCTCTTGCGGCACACAGGGAATTACCAGTGAACTGGTACTCAATTTGCCACACATACACAAAGACACATACATACATACACACTACATGACCAAAGGTATGCGGCCATCCCTTCTAATTTGTGGATTCGGTTATTTCAGCCACATCCATTGTCTATGGAGATTGCATGGTTGTGTGCTTCATTATATATACCTGTCAGCAAACATTGGCAGTAGAATGCGCCATACTGAAGAGCTCAGTGACTTTCAACATGGCAACGTCATAGGATGCCACCTTTCCAACAAGTCAGTTCATCAAATTTCTGCCCTGGTCAACTAAAAGTGCTGTTATTGTGAAGTGGAAACGTCTAGGAGCAAAAACAGCTCAGCCGCGAAGTGGCAGGCCACACAAGCTCACAGAAAGGGACTGCCGAGTGCTGAAGCATGTAAAAATAGTCTGTCCTCAGTTGCAACATTCACTACCGAGTTCCAAACTGCCTCTGGAAGCAATGTCAGCACAACAACAGTTCGTTGGGAGCTTCATGAAATGGGTTTCCTTCGCTGAGCAGCTGCACACAAGCCTAAGATCACCATGCGCAATGCCAAGCGTCGGCTGGAGTGGTGTAAAGCTCGCCGCCGTTGAACTCTGGAGCAGTGGAAACACGTTCTCTGGAGTGATGAATCACGCTTCACCATCTGGCAGTCCGACGGAAGAATCTGGGTTTTGCGGATGCCAGAAGAACGCTACCTGCCCGATTACATCGTGCCAACTGTAAAGTTTGGTGGAGGAGGAATAATGGTCTGGGGCTGTTTTTCATGGTTCAGGCTTGGCCCCTTAGTTCCAGTGAAAGGAAATCTTAACGCTACAGCATACAATGACATTCTAGACGATGGTGTGCTTCCAACTTTGTGGGAAGGCCCTTTCCTGTTTCAGCATGACAATGCCTCTGTGCACAAAGTGAAGTCCATAGAGAAATGGTTTGTCTAGATCGGTGTGGAAGAACTTGACTGGCCGACACAGAGCCCTGACCTCAACCCCATCGAACACCTTTGGGATGAATTGGAACGCCGACTGTGAGCCAGGCCTAAACACCCAACATCAGTGCCCAGCCTCACCAATACTCTTGTGGCTGAATGGAAGCAAATCCTTGCAGCAATGTTCCAACATCTAGTGGACATCGCCTTCCCAGAAGAGTGCAGGCTGTTATAGCAGCAAGGGGGGGGGGGGGGGGGGGGGGGGGGGAGGAGGGACTAACTCCATATTAATGTCCATTATTTTGGAATGAGATGTCCGATGAGCACATACGGGTGTGATGTTCGGGTGTCCACATACTTTTGGCCATGCAGTATATATTAAAATTTATATTCAGCAAGTTCCATTTCTCAATTTTAAACATAATATTTTCTTTATTCCACATTAGATATAACATTTGTTTTGCAAGACCAAGGTGTTAGGGTTTGGGTTTATAAAAGGTTTTATAAAGTTTTGAATAAAAAAAACAATAAAAAATTCAATGACATGGATGGAAACTTTTATATTTGTTGTGTTTCAATATTAATTTGATTTCAGATAATTGCTGTTTGGGGGGGAGGGGGGGGTACATTTTGGAGACATGGTTAGGCAATTCAGGTGCAATTTTTAAACAAATCATGACATTGTGAAGGGGATTGATAAGAGTCCAGAAAGTGGTCGGAGGTTCTTGTACAACAAACAATAAATGAATTCAAGCCTAAATAAGGAGTAACATTGAAGATTTTAAACATGATTTACGGGTTAAATAAGTTGCCAACTTGTCTTAATATGGTCAGAATTGCGTTCTTCAACAGAAAGTAACCTGAAATGTCTTTTAAAATAAATATTAATCTTTAAAAACAATATTTTATCAAATTTGCTACTTGCAATCCGGAGTTGCTAATCTCCCTGCAAGGTTTACTGCATTTTTTGTTACGTAATTCTGGGAAGTCAAACTCCTTTATTTAAACTCACAGAAAGATTAAAGTTAAAATCTGAGATCACATTTATCTCCTCTTGCCAAAAATACATTTGTCCCTTTCCTGTTTGATCCAAGGATGTTTTTTTCGTTTTCTTTGAAAGCGGTGCATGATATTTGACAACTTCCTTCAATGTTCTCAATGCTTTTTTTTATTGAATCCTTTGAAAGCACTGAAATGTCATTTTCATGAGCTATTATGGTTAACATGCAAGTCTCTCATCTCTTCTGTCACCAAATATGTAACGTTTGTTGACTATAATGCTCTAAAATGGCGTGCTTTTGACTTCTGTCAAAATCATCCAAAGCCAAACATTTATACAGACTTGGCATTTAATATGGAATATTTTTTTTGTGGGGGTGAACTTACTTTTCAAGATGTCTTAGAACCAAAAGTTCATTGGAATTATGTTGAAATTATTCTAGATTTTGTTAATGTGACCTTTAAAAGAAACAAAAACCACATTTGACATTTCGAAGCAAATAAATTGATCCTTGAAAGTGATGTAAGCTGACATCGAACTCAATTCATGGACAGTACTGTGTTAAACTTCTGTACGTTTTCCAGAAGTATCTCTATTTTGCACATTAGGCAAAAATTTTTTTAACAAAAACAAAAGTTAAATTACGACTGGGATTACGGACAGTAAAATTACAGTTCAGTACTTCGTGTAACCCCCACGAGCATTCAGGAGAGCAGGTACACGTTGACGCATGCTGTTCACGAGATTTGCCAAGGTTTGGACAGGAATGGCTTGCCATGCAGTTACAATAGCCTGCTGCAATTCACGCACAGAGGTCGGCTGCTGGTCCAAGTGGTCGATTTGACGCGTTAATTCTGAAAACAAGTTCTCTATCGGATTCATATCCGGGGACATGGCAGGCCACTCCATATGCTCTACACCATGGTCAGCAAGAAAGTGTTGGATCATGCGAGCACGATGAGGCCGTGCATTGTCATCTTGGAAGACAAAGTTTCCTCGAAAGGCTGCACGAGCAAATGGAAGCAATGTTTCTTCCAGAATGGCCCTGTACTTGAACTGGTTCAGGTTTCCATTCAGAACAACAAGGTCAGTTTCGCCCCCTGCATGAAAAGCAGCCCAAACGGTCACCCCACCACCTCCAGCTTGGACTCTTGGCAATATACAATCTTTGTTGTGGGCTTCATGCACTTGTCTGCGCACTCGGACGCAGCCATCTTGACGATAGACCAGAAATCTAGACTCGTCACTGAAGATCAAGTGATTCCAGTGTCCTGGCTGCCATTGACGATGCTCTCTGGCCCACTACAATCGGCGCTGGCGGTGTTGTCTGGTCAGTCGTGGCTTTCTCAGGGGACGCCTGGCACGATAGCCTGCTTGAACCAGTCGTTGGTTGACTAGCCTTCTGGATACAGGTACATTTGTCAGTTGCTGCCACTCAGCCCTAAGCCGATTAGCTGACTTGGTACGGCCATTGCGGACTAACCGGTGCAGCTGGCGATCATCCCTCCTTGTGGTTCTGCGGGGATGTCCTGGCCTCGGTATTGGAGTAGGGACACCCCTCTGAGCATTTCGTTTCAGGATCTTTGACACCTGACCTTGAGTGATGCCATACTGCCGAGCAATAGCACGCTGTTTCATGCTGTAATTTCGTAAAGCCACCACTCCATGACAAACAGCATTGTCGAGTTGACAGAACCATCTCCAGAGGAAGCGGCAATAACTTTTGGAGACGTGCAGCAGTTGTTTTCCACTAATACAGAACGCAACAACCCTTGTATACCTGACTGTGAAGCCAATCATCAAATGCACCTGTCCGGAGATTTTGCCACGCCCCCTGTGATATAATCCTGTTGTTTACTTCTTGCTACGACAGACAATCAGTGACATGGTTCTTTTAACAAATAAATCACCAAAGTGTAAAAGAAACTCACCAGATTGATATACTGAGTTAAGAAAGTAAACCCAAGTCAAGAGAAAAAAAATATTCCATATTAAATGCCAAGTCTGTACATTAAATTAAATTAATTCATTGATTTAAAAAGACTGAACAAGGCCTTATACGATAGCAAGGTGTCAGGAATCAAACTCTTGCAATTAAATGTTTTGGTCATTTATTAATATGTCGGTTTTTTTTTTGATGTGGAATTCTAAATTGAATGACAACGGTGTCGAGTGGACGTTGCTGAGAAGACCAAGTGGTCGCATGAAATCGTACGATGTAAATAAATATATAAAGACAAATAAATTCGCATTTTTGCCACTTTATAATGCATGTTCAACACAGGAGTCAGACTCGGACTCAGAATGCCAAGTACTCGGACTCGAGACTGCTGGACTCGGGTTTTGACTCAGCCAGTTTGGACTTGGACTTGGACCAGTTGGACTCTACGACAACACTGATACACACACAACATGCGCGCAGCACATGCACTGATACACCTGCACACGCGCGGGTGCACATGCATATGGGCGCGCACGCACATAGGCGCGCAAACACACAAACATGGGCACACGTACACCTTGGCCAGTTTGGGTCGTTGCAAGACAAGGAGAAGGAATAACAAGCAGGCTTTACTTTCTGCCTGTCGTTCCATGTACAAGTTAATCAACTACAATTGTCAGTTCCCAAATTACAGGTCATCAAAAATCTAAGCACAGATCATTTCTGAAGTGGTCCATTTTACACTTTTCAGCAATTTCAAGCTGTAATGTAATGTTGCCATTTTCAATCTCAAATTCATATAAAATACTGCATAGGTGAGTTTCGGCCATTGACTTTCCATTTAGCAAGCACCAAAATATCAGATAGATGAAATCAAGGGAGGGACAGGGAAGGAAGGGAAGAGGGGGTAGGTAGGGAAGAGGAGAAGGGAGGAGAAGGGGAGGGAGAGGTAGGGGAAGGGAAATAGAGGAAGGGCAGAGGAGGAGTGAGGGGGAAGGAGAGGAGGAATGATGGGTGGAGAGGCGTGAGAAGGACCTGGAAGACCCTTAAGACCCCGAAAAGCCTCTATGGCCTCTTCAACCACCGGCATTGCCTCAACTCCCCATTTTATATGAATCCAAACCAGCATTGCCTTAACTCACTTCTTAAAGAAACCCCAACCAGCATCACCTGAATAGAACTCAGCATTTTAAGTAAACCCTTCTGCCCCTTTCCCCCTGCCCTCCCCTCCGCCGGCTCTCTTGCCCCCCCGCCCTTCTCAGTTCCCCACACCCCCCCCCCCTCCCTCCCCGAGCATCGCCGGGTAACCCAGCTAGTTACCAATAAGATAGTACAGCGCTCTCCAAGTACCTTAAGTACTCAAGCAAGCACTCCAACGAAACGGTTGATAAGGAACAGCTGGCTTGGCAAGTAATGAACGATTCGTACTTATAAAGATCAGGCATTCAATGATGGGAGCATGGAGTTCACTCGTCCCGGCATTGCTTTAATCATTGTAAACATCGGATCATGATTTAATTGGTTCACGAGTTATCAAGTGACCACTATATCCGTCATGTGTGTGCGTCTGCCTGTGCGTGTGTCTGTGTGTGTGTGTGTGTGTGTGTGTCTGTCTATCTGTCCGCAGCATAACTACCCGAAGATATCATCCGATCTTGATGAAACTTGGGTGGGAGGTTGATATCATGATCTAGTTGTGTCCTGCCTAGAGTGGGCGTATTGCGCCCATTGTGGGCGGAGCCACGCCCGAAAAAGATGTCTTTTTAGGGGGTAATCGAGTTCAAGCTACATCTTCTCCGAGGGGTTTGAAGAAATCTGACAGCGGTTTCGATATTTGGTTTGGCCAATGTCATGTGTCACCCCACGGAGCTCGATTTTTCATTTTTGTTTTTTCATTTCATTTTTCACCGAATTTTCGGTATTGTGTAGCTAACTAACCTCATAACGGATTATACATTATTTTCTATCTCATTTCAAGGTCAGTAACCTTCGTTTTGACATTTCCGGGCCTGGCCTGTCCAGTTTCGGTTATAGTCCGTCCTTTGTCATTGAATACCGCTCGCTTGTGAACCATCGTCGTCTCCTGACTTGTCATTATTTTGTCTTCCTTACTCAGATTTCCCCACGGATTACCAAGGCTCGGCACCAGAAGCCTTCACATCAATCCTGCTGGCTAATTCATTGTGAGAGGGAAAATAAAATGTCACATTTTTAGCAGGTGAGGCACCGCTCAAGGCATCACCCGTCACACCACAGGCACGTGGGGGTGAATTTGAAAGAGAAGAAGAATGATCAGAAGCAGATTGCTTCTCCATAATGTTTTCCAAGTTTGCGGAAATTTATAAAGGCACGGACACTGGCGTTGATAAGAATTGTGATGTATACAGGAATACAGCGATTAGTACAGATGAATATCATATATATACAGTCACGTGAAAAAGTAAGTACACCCCATGTAAAGTTTTGACTTTATCAACATATTTCAACATCCAGCTATTTGATCTTCATTTCAACAATATTGATAGATAAAGGTGATATAATATAACAAATATCGTGAAACATTTACATTTTGTAGTCCATTGTATGATTTAAATAAACATAAATGCAAATTTCGCATGTGGAAAAAGTAAGTACACCCCTACATTTATCACTACTTCAAACACCTAAAATTCGAATCAGGTGCACCAGCTCAGGTGCAAATGATTAGAACATCGTCAGAGAGGATCTTGGAGGAACCTGTCTTATTTAAACCTCAGACATTTAGTTTGGTTTGCTCTTTGTTGTTGAAGTGTGCGGCGTCACCATGCCGAGATCAAAAGAGCTCTCTGAGGCCTTCAGAAAGAAGGTTATAGATGCCTACGAGTCTGTGAAGGGATTTAAAAAGATCTCCAAACAATTTGAAATCAATCATTCGACTGTCTGGAAGATCATGTACAAGTGGAGAAAATTACAAACAACTGCCAACTTGTTCAGGCCAGGCCACCCCAGCAAGTTCAGCCGGAGAGCAGACCGCAATATGCTGAAAGAAGTCTCTCAGAACACCAGAATGTCATCACGGGACCTACAGGTAGCTCTTGCCACTGTTGATGTCAAAGTGCACGAGTCTACCATTAGAAAGAGGCTGCACAAATTTGATCTACATGGGAGGTGTGCCAGGAGGAAACCTTTGCTGTCCAGAAAGAACATCAGGGCAAGACGAAAGTTTGCCGATGACCACCGAGGCAAAGACCAGCACTTCTGGAACAATGTGCTCTGGACAGATGAGTCAAAGGTAGAGCTATTTGGCCACAGTACCAGAAGACATGTTTGGCGAAAACCAAAGACAGCATTTGACCACAAGAACCTGATACAAACTGTAAAGCATGGTGGTGAAAATATTATGGTTTGGGGCAGCTTTGCTGCATCAGGGCCTGGGCAGCTCACCATCATAGAATCTACCATGAATTCTTCATTGTACCAGAGGGTGCTTGAGGATAATGTGAGGGCATCTGACGGAAAGTTGAAGCTCAACCGAAGGTGGACCTTGCAACATGACAATGACCATAAACATCTATCTATAATTCCAGTAATCTGTGTGTGTGTGTGTGTCTGTGTGTCTGTGTGTCTGTGTGTCTGTGTGTTTGTTTGTCTGTGACCGCTGTTTCTCGACAACCACGGGTCCGATATACTTGAAACTTGCCAGGTATATTGCTGGGGACCTGAGGATGTGCCTTTTCAAGGTTTCATATTAATCGGACAAGTAGTTACCGAGCTATGGCGATTTCTTTACCAAACTCCGCAAGCCGTTCGCTTTGGACCAAACCATTTCATGTAAATAGAGGGGGGGGATTGTCACCGTACTCGCAAGCCGTTCGCTTTGGCTTTGCGAATGGACCAAACCATTTCATGTAAATAGAGGGGGGGGATTGTCACCGTACTCGCAAGCCGTTCGCTTTGGCTTTGCGAATGGACCAAACCATTTCATGTAAATAGAGGGGGGGGATATAATTTTAGATATATATATAGTACGGGCATGCCCTAGTACCAGTAAATCCACCAAGGAATCGCTGAAAAGAAAGAAATGGAGGGTTCTGGAATGGCCAGGTCAAAGGCCGGATCTAAATCCCATCGAGATGTTGTGGGGGGATTTGAAACGAGCTGTGCATGCAAGAAACCCCTCAAACATCGCACAGCTGAAAGAATTCTGCATGGAGGAGTGGGCAAAAATTTCTCCCAGTCGATGTCAGAGACTGGTAGACAGTTATAAGAAACGCCTACTTGAGGTTGTTTCTGCCAAAGGAGCAATACCACCGATTAGAGCCAAGGGTGTACTTATATATAACACCTATATATATATATATATAACACCTCACCACCAAGTTAAAAAAAAATAAATATATACTGTGTGTATATATGTATGTATGTACGTATGTATGTATATATGTATGTATGTATGTATATATGTATGTATATATGTATACACACACACACACACACACACAAGCCGGTCGTTACTGAGGAACGGGCTTATTTCAGCTGAGGATAATGACTGTTGGGCTAGTGTTGACCCTGGTGTTGGGCTAGCGGCTAGGGTGCCGGCTTAGGATCCTAGGATCCTGGGTTCGAATCCCGGTCAATCGCTGAATTAACGCCAGGGGGGTTGACTCAGCCTGTCATCCTTCCGAGGTCGGCTAATTGAGGACCAGTTCACTGGTAATTCCCTGCTTGTCGTTAAAGGCGGCAAAAAGGGTTGGCGTCAGGAAGGGCATCCGGCCGTAAAACATTGCTTCAAAAAGGGGACCGAAAAACAACAACAACCACAGTTCCCGAAAAAGGCCAACCCCCGCTTGCGGGGAAAAATGGCCTCTAAAAGGTGGTTTTATATATAACTAGGGCATGCCCGTACAAAATTATATCCCCCCCCCCTCTATTTACATGAAATGGTTTGGTCCATTCGCAAAGCCAAAGCGGACGGCTTGCGAGTACGGTGACAATCCCCCCCCTCTATTTACATGAAATGGTTTGGTCCAAAGCGAACGGCTTGCGAGTACGGTGACAATCCCCCCCCCCCTCTATTTACATGAAATGGTTTGGTCCAAAGCGAACGGCTTGCGGAGTTTGGTAAAGAAATCGCCATAGCTCGGTAACTACTTCTCCGATTAATATGAAACCTTGAAAAGGCACATCCTCGGGTCCCCAGCAATATACCTGGCAAGTTTCAAGTATATCGGACCCGTGGTTGTCGAGAAACAGCGGTCGCATACAGACACACACACAGACACACACACAGAGATTACTGGAATTATAGATAGACTAGGGCATGCCCGTACTATATATAAGCTAGGACGTGCCCGTACGTGGGTGCCCGTTCCTTGCCAAAAAAAAAGAAAAAAAGAAATTTGTGTCGGGGTGTGTGTGTGTGTAAACATCCTAGGGCGTGCCCGTACGTGGGTGCAAAAAAACATGCGTGCAAACAACAACAACAAAAAAAAACTTTGAAACCACGTGGCAGTAACGACCACAGAACCCCCCCCCCCCCCTCTATTTACATGAATGGTTTGGTCCATTCGCAACGACCACAGAACCCCCCCCTCTATTTACATGCAATGGTTTGGTCCATTCGCAACGCCAAAGCGAACGGCGAACGGCTAAATCGCCATAGCTCGGTAAGTACTTGTCCGATTAATTTCAAACCTTGAAAAGGCACATCCTCGGGTCCCCAGCAATATACCTGGCAAGTTTAAAGTATATCGGACCCGTGGTTGTCGAGAAACAGCGGTCACAGACAAACAAACAAACGTACAAACGTACAAACGTACAAACAAACACACAGAGATTACTGGAATTATAGATAGATGACTGTACCTGAGTTGCTGTGTTGTCATGATTTACACCAATCATAATACAAACAATTATTTTGCACAAATGTATTTGTTGTGTTTGTGATATTACATTTTTATAGGCAATTTAGGTTGAAGATTTAGGTTGAATGTTTTTTTTTTTCAAGAAAAAAAACCCCTCAGCACATACATAGGGGAGGGGTTGGTGCAGACTGGAAGTTTGGGACGATTACACCTCACCACCACGTAATTCAAAACACCTCACCAACAAGTAATTTAAAACACCTCACCAACAAGTAATTTAAAAAACCTCACAGCCATAAAACACGTAATAAAAACACCTCACCACCACGAAATTAAAAACACACCACCACAAAATTGAAAACACCTCACAGCCATCAAACACGTAATAAAAACCTCACAGCCACGAAATTAAAAACACCTCACCACCACGTCATTTATAAACACCTCACCACCACGTAATTATAAATACCTCATCACCAACTAATTAAAAACACCTAACCACCACGTAATTCCAAACACCTCATCACCAACTAATTCAAAACACCTCACCACCACATAATTAAAAACACCTCACCACCACGTAATTCAAAACACCTCACCACCATGTGATTTAAAAACACCTCACCACGTCATTTAAAAACACCTCACCACCACATAATTCAAACAAGCGTTACGCCTAGGTCCCCCGTCGGTGAAGTGATGCGAGTTGACAAAGTGGAAGACGCAAGGCGGCCATCTTGGATTTTGACGTGGCGACCCACTTTTCAATAGCGTTCTTCCTTATGCCGAGATACACCCACACACCAGATTAGAAGTTAGTAGTTCGTTTATTTTTCAAGATATTCCGTTCACAAGGTTCAGACATACATGGCGGCGGCCATCTTGGATTTTGACGTGGCGACCCAATTTTCAATAGCGTTCTTCCTTATGCCTCGATACACCCACACACCAGATTAGAAGTTAGTAGTTAATTTATTTTTCAAGATATTTCGCTCACAAGGTTCAGACATATATATGGTGGCGGCCATCTTGGATTTTGACGTGGCGACCCAATTTTTAATAGGGTTCTTCCTTATGCCTAGATACACCCTCACACCAGATTAGGCGTTGGTACTTCGCTTATTTTTGAAGATATTTCGCTCATAAGGTTCAGACATATATACGGTGGCGGCCATCTTGGATTTTGACGTGGCGACCCAATTTTCAATAGGGTTCTTCCTTATGCATAGATGCACCCACACACCAGATTAGAAGTTGGTACTTCGCTTATTTTTCAAGATATTTCGCTCATAAGGTTCAGACATATATACGGTGGCGGCCATCTTGGATTTTGACGTGGCGACCCAATTTTCAATAGCGTTCTTCCTTATGCATAGATACACCCACACACCAGATTAGAAGTTGGTACTTCGCTTATTTTTCAAGATATTCCGCTCACAAGGTTCAGACATACATGGTTGTCAGACATACATGGCGGCGGCCATCTTGGATTTTGACGTGGGTTGCACCCACACACCAAATTCGAATGCGGTCCTTCGCTTACGCATGCACACACGTATGCACACACGTGCGTGTTTCCGGACGCCCGGACACGGACGGAGGGGAAAACCATAGTCCCCCTTTAGCTCCGCGGTGCGACAAGGGACAATTACCTCACCACCACGTGATTCAAAACCACCACAACGTTATTAAAAACACTTCACAACCACGGAAACAAACGTTTGAGGGAGTCATTAAGTGACAACATAGACACTGCCCAGATGTGTAGATATATAGATAAATGACGTTGTCATGGTTTACACCAATCATAATTCAAACAATTATTTTGCACAAATGTATTTGTAATATACGTGATATCACATTTTATAAACCATTGAAGTTGAAAAAAAATATCAAATTCCCCAAAAAAATCCCCCCCCCAAAATGGAAAATTTTTCAAACAAATACCCTTAGGACATACCGACGGGAGAGATATGTGCATACCAGAAGTTTGGTACGATTTCACATTAGTTTGAGAAAGTCAACAAACACACACACACACACACACACACACACACACACACACACACACACACACACACACACACACACACACACACACACACACACACACACACACGAACATAGAAGCACACACAAACATAGAAATACACACAAACATAGAAAAACACACAAACACAGAAACACACACAAACACAGAAACACACACAAACACAGAAATACACACAAACACAGAAACACACACAAACACAGAAACACACACAAACACAGAAATACACACAAACACAGAAACACACACAAACACAGAAACACACACAAACACAGAAACACACACAAACACAGAAACACACACAAACACAGAAACACACACAAACACAGACACACAGACAGAGAAACACACACAAACAGAGAAACACACACAAACAGAGAAACACACACAAACAGAGAAACACACACAAACATAGAAACACACACAAACATAGAAACACACAAACAGAAACACACACAAACATAGAAACACACACAAACATAGAAATACACACAAACATAGAAACACACACAAACAGAAACACACACACAAACATAGAAACACACACAAACATAGAAACACACACAAACATAGAAGCACACACAAACATAGAAGCACACACAAACAGAGAAACACACACAAACAGAGAAACACACACAAACAGAGAAACACACACAAACATAGAAACACACACAAACATAGAAACACACACAAACACATACAAACAGAAATACATACAAACATAGAAATACACACAAACATAGAAATACACACAAACATAGAAATACACACAGACATAGAAACACACACACACACACACACACACACACACACACACACACACACACACACACACACACACACACACACACACACACACACACACACACACACACACACACAAACATAGAAACACACACAAACATAGAAACACACACAAACATAGAAACACACACACACACACACATATATATAGAAACACACACAAACATGGAAACACACACAACCATAGAAACACACACAAACATAGAAACACACACAAACATAGAAACACACACAAACATAGAAACACACACAAACATATAAACACACACAAACATAGAAACACACACAAACATAGAAACACACACAAACATAGAAACACACACAAACATAGAAACACACACAAACATAGAAACACACACAAACATAGAAACACACACAAACATAGAAACACACACAAACATAGAAACACACACACACACATATATATATATATATAGAAACACACACAAACATGGAAACACACACAACCATAGAAACACACACAACCATAGAAACACACACAACCATAGAAACACACACAACCATAGAAACACACACAAACAGAAACACACACAAACATAGAAACACACACAAACATAGAAACACACACAAACATAGAAACACACACAAACATAGAAACACACACAAACATAGAAAAAAAACACACACACACACACACACACACACACACACACACACACACACACACACACACACACACACACACACACACACACACACACACACACACACACAAAATTTGAATTACATCCCTTCAGCTGTTCTCAAGTATCACATTTTTATCTGACAAACCTTTGATGCTAAAATTTAATCAGTTCATCTTTTCATAATCATATATTTTTCATAACCCCCCCCCCCCCCCCCACTCCCCCAGAATTTCCATGTTTTAAACGTTTCCCGGTGTGTACCCTGGATAAGAATAGGTACACCGTATCCCTGCGTGTCGTAAGAGACAACTAAGAGGGTTGGCGTCAGGAAGGGCATCCGGCCATAAAAACATTGCCTCAAAAAGGGAACCATGACAATTACAACTACATATGGGCAGGGAACAGCCCGAAGTGGAGATCGGTTTCTGAGGTTTGGGACATGGAATGTAGGGACAATGACAGGGAGATCAGGAGAAGTGGTGGAAGTATTGGTCAGAAGAAGAGTGGACATATGTTGTGTGCAAGAGACGAGATGGAAGGGAAGTGGTGTGAGAATGGTGAAGGGTAGGCAGGGACAGAAATACAAGTTTGTGTGGCAAGGGTGCCCGGAGGGCGTGAATGGTGTTGGTGTCCTGTTTTCTGAGGAGTTTGTAGACAGTGTGGTGAGTGTGACTAGAGTGAATGATAGGTTGATGATGGTGAAAATGATGATTGGAAAGCTCTTGGTGAACGTCATCTCGGGATATGCTCCGCAGGTTGGTCGAAGCGAAGAAGAGAAGGACAAGTTCTGGTGTGCGATAGAGAAGCTGATGGAAAATGTGAAAGATGAGGAAGTTGTTGTGGTAGGAGGAGACCTAAATGGACATGTGGGAAGGAGTATGGATGGTTTTGACGGAGTTCATGGGGGTTACGGATATGGTGTGAGAAATGGAGAAGGTGAAAGGATTTTGGAGTTTGCTGATGGAGCTGATTTGTTGATTTGTAAGACTCAGTTCCAGAAAGAGGATAATAAGCTTGTTACATACACGTCAGTTGGGTCGACGACAACCGTTGACTACCTGATGGTGCATAGGCGAGATAGGGGGCACCTCCGGGACACAAAGGTGATCCCGGGGGAGGAGGCTGTTTCACAGCACCACTTGGTTGTCTGCGACGTAAGGGTGAAAGGTGCGAGGAGAGCTCGGCGGGTGAAGTACCAACCGAGAATGAAGGTGTGGAGGTTGAAAGAGGTGACAGTAAGGGAGGCATTAAAAGAGAGGCTGAGTAGGGTCGAGGATGATGTGGTTGAGCTTGAAAGTAGTTGGATGTCAATGAAAGCCTGTCTGTTGGGAGCCGTTGGTGAGGTATGTGGATGGACAAAAGGACCACCGAGGCACTCGGAAACATGGTGGTGGGATGATGAAGTTGGAAAGAGGATTGACGAGAAGAGGAAGAAGTTCAAGGAGTGGCAGAAGGCGAAGGGTACGGGAGCAGAAACAGCAGAGCATGAAAGTTATAAGGCAGCCAGGAAGGCTGCAAAGAAAGAGGTAGCAAAGGCGCAGGAGGGATGTAGGAAAATGTTCGGAGAACGCTTGGATTCGGAAGAGGGTCAGAAAGCATTATTCAGGATTGCAAAGCAGATAGCGAAAGAGAGGTGTGATGTGATGGGGGTGAGTTGCTTGAAGGATGAAGTGGGACAAATCGTTGTCGACCCAGATGGAATGAAAGGAAGATGGAAAAGATATATGGAAATGCTGTTGAATACAGAGAATGAATGGGATGGCAACATAGAGAGTAACCCTGTTTTAGGACCGGCAGAGAAGATAACTGAGAAGGAAGTTGAGGAAGCGATAAAAGCAATGAAGGGTAGAAAAGCGGGAGGGCCGACGGGAGTTGTGGGAGATATGTTGAAGGCAGCAGGAAGTTGGGGTGTGAAGAGAATGACAGAGATCTGTAATCTGGTGGTGAAAGAAGGCCGCATTCCAGTGGTTTGGGAACTGAGTACCCTCATCCCTCTATACAAGGGGAAAGGTGACCGTCTGGAGTGGGGCTCGTACCGAGCGATAAAGTTATTGGAGCATGGAATGAAGGTATTGGAAAGGGTGTTGGAGAGGAGGATAAGGAAGAAAGTGAAGATCGACGAAATGCAGTTTGGATTCATGCCAGGAAGAGGAACGACAGACGCGCTTTTTATTGTGAGGCAGTTGCAGGAGAAGTACATGGAGGAGAGGAAGAAGTTGTTTCTTGGGTTTGTTGATCTGGAGAAAGCATTCGATAGGGTACCACGCAAAGTATTGACATGGGCATTGAGGAAGTTAGGAGTGGAGGAATGGTTGATCAGAGTTGTGATGGCAATGTACAAAAGAGCGCGCACAGCTGTAAGGACGAAGGACGGGAACAGTGGTGAGTTTGAGGTGAAGGTGGGAATGCATCAGGGGTCGGTACTAAGTCCACTACTATTTGTAGCTGTGATGGAGGTGCTGGCTCAGAACGTAAAGGAGGGTTTACCGTGGGAGTTGTTGTATGCAGATGATCTGGTGTTGATTGCGGAAAGTATGGATGGACTGAAGGAAAAGATGAACACGTGGAAGGAATGTATGGAGACAAAAGGTCTGAAGGTGAATATCGGAAAGACGAAGGTGATGGCAAGTGGTAAAGCATGTGGTGAGGTGGAAAGAACTGGGAAGTGGCCCTGTGCTGTGTGTAGGAAGGGTGTCGGAGTGAACTCCATTCAATGTACAATGTGCGCTGAGTGGGTTCATCAAAAATGTAGTGGTCTGAGAGGGTCATTAACCAGTGTGGCAGCTACATTCAAATGTAAGGTGTGCACAGAGGGAGCTGCAGATGGAGGAAATGTTGAGTTGGATCTTGGAGACGGCGTGAAGCTGGAAGGTGTGAAAACATTTTGCTACCTCGGAGACATGCTGAATGGAGAAGGTGGATCAGACTCGGCAACGGTTGCTCGAGTGAGATGTGCATGGAAGAAGTTTCGGGAACTGGGTGGCGTGCTGATGATGAGGGGAGTGTCGTTGAAGCTGAAGGGAAAGGTGTATGCTGCATGTGTGAGAAGTGTTATGATTTATGGGAGCGAGACATGGGTAATGAACGTAGAGCAGCAACGAAGGTTGGAAAGGGTGGAAATGCGAATGGTTCGGTGGATGTGTGGAGTATCGTTGAGAGAGAGGAAGACAAATGATGAATTGCGAAAGATGATGGGAATAGAGCCTGTGATTGATGCTGTGAGGAGGAACAGGTTGAGATGGTTTGGTCATGTGTTGAGGAAGGATGAAAGTGACTGGTTGAGAAGAGTGATGGAAATGAATGTAGAAGGAAGCAGAGGACGGGGAAGACCGAAAAAGACTTGGCTAAAGATGGTGGAAGAAGTAATGCGGGCAAGGGGGTTAACAAGGAGAGATGCAGAAAATAGGGCAAAATGGAGAAGATTGTCATGGGGACCGCAAGGCTAACCCCCGCTCTAGCAGGGAAAATGGCCTTTAAAATGCATGTTGTTTGTTGTTTTTCATAATCATATATACTTATACCAAGTTTGGTCAAAATGCCATTATTGGTTCACTAGTTAGTGCAGTAACTGAATTTTTACGAAACGGACCGTTTGGCCTCTTGATTCCATAATCTAATCCATTTGTCTTTACAACATTATACATACTTGAACCAAGTTTGACTTGATTCATTCAGCTGTTCTTAGGTTATCGTGGTAAGAAAAACCTATGACACCACTCTGACCTTTGACCTCTTGATGTTGAAGTCTAATCAGTTCATCTTTTCATCATAATATACGGTATACTTATACCACTTTTGTTCAAAATCTCATCACTGGTTCACAAGTTACCTCGTCGACAGAAGTTTTACTGACCAGGACATCAGAGCTTTGACCTTTTGACCCCATAATCTAATCAGTTCATCTTTGAGTCATTATACATACTTGTACCAAGTTTGACTTCTTTCTCTTCGGCAGTTCTTAAGTTATCACAGTAACGAAAACCTATTACAGACTCTGACCTTTCAGCTTTTAAACCCCAAAACAAATCAGTTTATCTTTGCATTTTAATACATTTTTGTACCAGCTTCGGTCAAAAATCCCATCGCAGGTTCACAAGTTATCGTGGCAACAGATTTTTAAAAATCTAACATGACCTCGGGCATTTGACCTTTGATCTCATGGGACCTAAATCCAATCGGTTCATCTTTGCA